>NC_081427.1:18510689-18810689 GCF_949786415.1 Peromyscus eremicus
ATTTCTTCTTCTTTTATAAATTATACTACATATTCTTTAAAAAACTTCTGAATATAAATGCCTTTCAGTATAAAGATTTTGAAAACGCAATTTTTTAGAAGTTAACGTGTTATTCAGACTTTTCATTTCACTATAATTTTAGATTTTAAGTATGTCCAATATTATCTTTAAGTCATCACATCTCTTTGGAAAAAATTACAACACTGTCTCTCTTTTAGGATTCTGTTCAACTTTTATATAATGCTTTGTGCATGTATTTTAAAAAAAACTAGTATTTCATACAGGAGTACTCTGTTTTTGTATAACTTTTATCCTCTTCTCTTATCTCTTCCTGTATGTCCAACCATCTCATGACCTATCTTCTAAATTTATATTTATTTATCTTTTTTGTGCGTGGGTGAGTGTGTGTGTGTATGTGTGTGTGTGTGTGTGTGTGTGTGTGTGTGTGTGTGTGTGTGTAGTTCTACTGGATCCTAGTTAGGGTTGTTTTTATTTGCATGTATTTGGGACCACTCCCTTAGGATTAGGGTCTAATCCCTGTAAAAAAAACAATTGTTTTCCTTTCCTCATCAAGTTTTAAGATACTACTGGTTTGTGATTTGTCTTTTCTAAGTTTTGCTTTAGCCTTGCTGGTTTCACTATGTCTTTTGCAGAAGTCAGTTAAAACATTGGTTTTAATTTTTGATAATGTGTTTGGGCTTTCGTGTGTGTCTATGTGAGTATGTGCACAAGCAAGCTAGTATGCTCACTTTTAACAGTAGTTTGCGGTCAAGGATTTTATGATAGAAAGATAAATAACCAAGTTCAACTTTGCCAGTCTGTCCTTGAAGTGGTCTGTCAGAGAACCCTCCTTTTTTTTTTTAAAAAAAAAAACCAGCTTATGCATATGCATGATGATGCTCAAATGCTTAAAATTATGATAAGCAAAGTTCACAGAAGCACAGATTGCCAAAAATTACATGCAAGGCGATATGTCCATCCAGAATGTGATACCTTCATCTTCTTCCCTGGGTATTAGCTCCTCCCTCCTCCTGGACTTTAAAGAAAGAATGTGGAGAGGGTTCTGACTTGGGAGCCCTCCTGCCTAAGCCTGTTGCTCTCTTGCAGTACATCTGCCTACTACTGCTTCTGTCTCTTTTCACTCAAATCCCCCCTTGTCAACTGTTTATATATGCTTCTTCCAGCCTTTGATGAGCTTGCCAAAATCCTGGAACTCCAACTGGCAAGAGAGACATCTTCGTTCCCTGAAGAAAATGGAGAGAGCAGTTTAAGAAGCAATAAATACATATTTTTCAAATTTATAAAAATCTATAAATCTGTGGAACAGTGGAACTCTGCTAATATGTATATGCACATGTATTGTAGGAAGCAAGTTTCCACATGGCATTTTTAAAAGGTCTTGATTGCCAAGGATTCCACCTCAGACTCGTTTCTCTAACCTGCCCTGACATACTACAGTCCATATATAATTTATCATTACTTCTCTTTCTCCCTTCATAAAACATGTTCTCTAATTTTTTTACTTGAAATTCTTCCTTCTTTCCATGGCTCCTCACTAGTTGTCTGACTTTTGTTGGAACTCTAAATAAACACACACGTATATAAATTATAGCATTCATATATAAGAGAACATTTGATGTTTGTCTTCAAGGTCTGGATCATTTTACTCAAAATGACTATTTACAACTCCATTTCTTTTCTTAACATTATGTTTTTACAGCTTATAATATTCCATTATTTAAATGTAGCACATTTTCATTATACATTTCTAAGTTGATGATCATAGATGCTGTTTCTATTTCCTGGCTATTGTGAGTAGGGTCATAATGATGATGAGTGACTAATTATTGAAGATGATATCACATACATGAATTGTAGAGCATTGGAAAACCAACCTAGTACTGATTTGGAAGCTTCATTGTTAATGGGAAAGATTCATGGGACTTGAGAGTTTTGTGCATAGTACCAGGGAAGAAAAAACATAGAAAGTCTTTCTCTGCAGGGAATCCACTGCTGGACTGGAAAGATTTGTTCAGTTTCAGTCTTGTCATGAATGCTATTGTAGTAACCAATCACTTCCTATTTAGAGTTAAAGCCCACTCTATAAGATTGAACAGGTGCTTAGTATTAGCTGCTGGCTAGGTCACTAGGCCTGGGGGGGAGAACCTAATACTATTATTATATTAAATGGTAATGGATTAACTGGCCCTTATGTTCTTATCTTATATCACAGATTAGTGCATCTTTTTGCATATGAATACACAATGATAAAGACGACATGCACAATACCTGGATAAGATAAAGTCAGCTGGAATCTCAGAATGAATGGGGAAGGGTATCCTGAAAATTTCCCCCTAGTTGTGGAGATTCAGGTAAGTGATGGCTTCTGGCAGAAGGCAAGTGAGTTTCCCTCAAGAATGGAGATCCTTGGAGGCTATCTACACTTCAGTATATGGCCCCACGGCCATGACCACACAGGCAGCATTGAATGTGATTCAGTACTTTTGTTCACTTAATTTTGAAATTGCAATTTAATTGTATTTATCTGTTCTTATTCCTTCCTCCAAATCCTCCCATATACTTTTCCCCACTCTTCTTCAAATTCATGGCCTCATTTCTCATGAGTTGTTATTGTGTGCATATATGTATTTGTGCATATATGTATATGTATTCCAAAATACATCTCCTTGAGACAATATAATAATACTTTTTAAGGGCCTACCTCTTAGCATTGCGGAGAACCATCTATCTCTCTCACTCCCAACTTTATTTAGTTGCCTATCGTTCTTTGTGGAGGGTAGGGTTCCTGGGCTTTTCCTCATTCAATTTGTCATCTTTTTTGGTATTATCCTTTCTTTTAATATCTTTCCTCTCATACTTTATCTGAGTGAGCTTCTAAGATCTCATTTAGCATATTAATTAAACAATGTATATCAATCACTATTTTAATTTTCAGTAGATACTGAGAAATCCATGAAACATGTTTCTGTAAAACTCCTTCAATGCACGTATTACACTGTTTATTTAAATTAGAAGAATCTGCATGTTTTAGTGTAACTCTGTGTGTTTATTAGGGAAGCATGGAGAAAGAGAAAGAATGAGAGAGAGAGAGACAGAGAGAGAGAGAGAGAGAGAGAGAGAGAGAGAGAGAGAGAGAGAGAGAGAGAGAATTAATTTGTCAGTTCTTTCTTTTCCTTTCTTTGGTTACTCTCATAACTCAGTTTCTTTGTTTTTTTGTATGCTGATGTACTATGCCTATATCTCATGCAATGCCCTGCACTTGTGACTTATCCCAAAGGACATGTTTACTGTCTGGTGGGATGTTCAAGTATAAATTTAAACAGAATAACTTGAGCAATGACTTTACACTAGGCTGTATTCAAAAAGAGTCACAAGCTCTGTAAGAAATAGGGTTATCTTAAATTAAACAATTAAATGTATGAGTTCCAGTAATCTTTCCCTTTTAACTTGCTAATATAATTTAGAGACATGTATTTAAAATACTTCAAATGATGCATCTTCTGTACAGGGCAAGGGATGTCCTTCAATAATACAAAGTTGAAAAAATAATAAGGGAATACATTTTGGGTCATTTCACTTGTTCTTGCATAGATATCTTTTTGCATAGTGAGGATATAATGTAAGCTTCATTTCTGTAAAAGTTCCAAACAGCTATCAAACGTAATTTACATAAAGGACAGCAGGTAAGAACATTTTGTAGCATATTTCCCTTTCATACAGGAAGGAATAGAGAGGAGAAAAAGAAAAGAAAATCGTCAAAGAGTTTATGAGGTCGTTTCTGAAACAAAGTCGAACATTAAAAAAACAGCCCTTGGCTTCTGATGGAAAATCATTTGAAGTTATCCAGGTTCCATGGAACGCATTTAAGGCAATAGAGCAGATGGGGTTTTGAGTAACATCTTGAGTTAATTTATTTTTGAAGTACACAATGAGTTTTTATGATATAATTGAATTAGAGAGTCTGAAGACTTTTCTTTCTCTGGTTATTTGGTTGTTACACTGAAAAAAAGTAAAAAACATATTTCATAACAATTTTATAATATGAAGCATAGACACAGCATCAGGGATAAAATGTTGAAGATGTTCTTTAACAGTGTAATTTGGGAGAAGTAAAGGAGAATCCATATCTAAGACCATCAGCTTGTCAGTTACTCAATAAGATTATAGGTAATATTCTAGATTTGAGTTTCCTAATAGTATTTATATGTTAAATAGCAAAACAATTATAAAATATAAGTAAGTCTTCTTTCTTGCAGAATCTGTAAGTTATCTTTAAAGAGCTATAAAGTTAAAAAATTAACTGCAGGTATAAAGTTTATCAATAAAATCACATTAATTTGTACAGACACATCTCAATGGTCTTCTACTTTCATTCTTTGTAGACAAAAAGTAGAATAATATGGCTAAATTGACTTAAATGGGTAATCTTTTACTTTACATTCATCATAATCTAAAATTTTCTATGATTCTGATAAAAGTGTAATTGTCGAGTTTTAAAACTTCTTTAAAGAACAGCAATCAAATATGTCTCTAGGGACTCGATCCTAAAAATTTACTAAACTCTTTTGTGCTTATTAAAATATAAACTAACAGATTTCCTAAGAACAGATTATAATAATGTTCTATCAGTTTGAGGAATCTCAGAAGTCAAAAGTGAAACCGTAAAAGAATGTGCATTTCAGTTCTTTGCCTTGTGGCAGAAACCTTGACAGTATGTTGCTCCACATCTGGAGTGAGTTCATTTGGATTCGTAAGGACATAAGTTTGTCCATTTGCATCAGATCCACTTTGAGGCAACGACTACGCAGACATCTCTCATACTCTGCTCGGCGGATCTGCGGATGACAGGCAGACACCTTGTCTGCAAGCAACTGCTTCCCTTTGCTGTGGCAGCCTGGCAGCATGTGAGCACTCTGTTGCGCAGGTGCTCTCCTTTGGCAGACATGCTCAGATAATAGAGCAATCCGATCAAAACATCAGTGAGACTCCCTGACAGAACATTTGCTCCTTTGGAAACATTTGCACTTACCATATGGCAAGGGCGTCTTAGGCTATGAAACAGTGTTCATGCACAGTTTCAAACTTTGAAAAGCATGCTAGATTTGTTGTGGTGAAAATACACATTTATAGGTGACTGGTAAGGTCATTGTACAATTAAGTCAACGTCAATAATTGAATTTAAATCTCATCTTCCTACAGACACGGTTATCAATCTTCCTCATGTGTTGTTCCATTTAAATAATTCCTAAAATGATAATACTATAGTCATCCCTCTATATCTATTATTTCTAATCCATGAGTCCTTTGATCTACATAAGAAAAATACTGATAAAACATAGGTGTGGGGCTGGGTAGATGTCTTGGAAGTTAAGAACTTGTGATGAAAAATCATCAGGACTTGAGTTCAGATCTCAGCACCCATGTAAGAGCCAGCTGTTCTGCAAAGCCTGAGGCAACAGTCTAAGAGTTAACAATATTTGGCCTTTTGATCAAAAGTACATACACATGCGCTGGATGTGCCTATATAGCCAATAAAATATCTTTCAAACAGGAAAAATTACATGTGTCTACAATGAATATGAGGATCATTTTCTTGAGCTTCCAATATAAGGGCTATTTATGTATTTATTTAACCTAGGGATTACAAATATTGTACTGATGAATTAACCTATAAAATGCATGCATATGATATATCTCGAAGAACAAATCACAGTAAATACATGGTAATCATTAATATAACAAATTATTATCTTTGAAAGAAAGCAAATCCAAAAGACACACACATGCAAACATATAATATGCATATGGTTGATGAATAGAAAAATGTCTAATCTATAAATATGTGTGTGTCTATCATACATTCTCTTGTGTGTGTATGTGTGTGTGTGTGTACATTTGCATGGATTTTCACGTGTATACAAGTGTAGGGAGACATATATATGTACATTTAAAGGTGCTCCCTTGCCATGCATCTTGGTTGTTTCGGCTGGTGGTTGTCTTTTTGAGTAGGCATCCTTCATTTGATTTGAGTTCAGTGAGCAACAGGGCTATCCTTGTCTCTCCACTGCAGGATTGGAATTACAAGTTTATGAGTTCATAACCATCTGCTTTACATGGTTTCTGGGTATCAATTTCAGGTCGCCACACCTTCATAGCAATCATGTTATGAATTAAGCTATCTACCCGGGCCTAATTTCATATATCCTAAGTATGTTTGAAAATTTGAAGGTATAACATTTGGGAAGAGAATGTGAAGAAAGTAATTTATGTTTGAATTTAAATATCCCTGCTTTTGTGTTTATTTAACATGTCTCACTGTTAAATTTGAATGTGAAAATATGATAAAATAAAGATATATACATATATATATATATATATATATATATATATATATCATTGACCAGTGTAATGATTTATACATTATCAACAAATCTGTGAAATTTTATTAGTATAGGAATATATTTTCTTTGGTTCACTGTTTCATTTATGAAAAATAGAGGTTTCTTTTTTATTAATTAATTTTACTTATTTTAGAATTTCCCATGATGCCTATCCCACCCTCTGCCTTGACCCTCACACCTCAACTCCCTCTTTTACCTAAGGCTTGGGGACAATAGCCAATATTGTAAGAACTGTAGGTTCACAATGGCTGCTACAAAATGAATTTCAGCCATGAAAGCTCAACTTTGCGGTCACCTAAAGAAGACACCGTAGTTAAATGTCAGTCAGTGTGCTGAAGCATATGGTGGAAATCCTACAAGGCCTCATCTCTAAAGGAAGAGTTAATCAGTGGCTACTGAAAACAGAAGGTTTTTATTGTTTTCTTTTCTTTTTTCTTTTTTTTTTTGAAAATAATTGTTTTTCATAAAGTGCTTTCTGATTACAGATTCCCTTCCCCCAACTCCTGGCAGATCCTCTATATCACTCAGGCCCCCCAAATTCACACCCTTTCTCTTTCTCATTAGAAAACAGGCATCTAAAAATAATAATGAACTAAAATGGCAAGGCAACCCAGTAAGAGGAAATGGGTCCCAAGAGCAGGCAAAAGAGAGAGACATCTCCATTCCCATGGTTAGGAGTACCACAAGGACACCAAGCTACACTACAATAACATATGCAGAGGACCTAGCTCAGACCCATCAGAGCATCTGATTGTACCTTTAGTCTTTGTGAGTTCCTAGGAGCCCTGCTTAGTTTATTTTTTGGTCTCTGTTCCCCCGTGTCCTCAACCACTCTGCCTTCTACAATCTTTCCAGCCCTTCTTTCACTGGGTTTCCAAACTCTGCCTAATATTTGGATTTTATATTGAGCACTCATTTCCTCCTTTTGTGAATTCTCTTGAGTGTTATTTGTCAAAGTATTGAACAGTGCAATCTTTGTGATCAATAACTGAATTACTTTAACAGGTGACATAAAGTATGATTTTAAAATGATTTTAAGATCTTATGTTCTGACTTCCAACATGGTTATACAAGTGCCATAAGGTTGTCTCCCAGTTTAAGAACAATTTACTTGTAAGACATGGATATAGGTTAAAGAAGTATGTATTAGGTAATTCACCACAAAAATGAAAAATTTTCTGAGAGGCCCAATATTAACACTACCATACATTTTCAAGTTTAATTCATGTAAGGGCATGTCTACTAGCTGCTCTGATATTTTCATAAACCATGAACTCTCAAAACAGAAGGTAAAACTATCTTAAAAAGTTTTCAGCATGAAACATCTTGCTTACAGAATGCACTTTATACACTATATTAGAATAGAAAACAAATCATTTATACCTACTCTCATACCAATGAAATAAAAATAATAGAAACTAGAGATATGCCTATTGTATGCTTATTTTGCACCAATAGTTAATATGTCTATATTTATAAATTCAAATATATTCTATATCATCTATAAACTTGTACCATCTATAATGACATTTTATAATTTATAATTTGTTTTGGTATCTGCTTTGATTACAAGTGTGTTTCTCTTGCTGGAAACAGAGTTCTGTCATACTAAACACAGTTTCCAGGGCTACATTCTACTCTAATAGCACAAGACAGTGTTGAGAGATAATATCTCTTCAACTTCCAGCTTCTCATTAGTTTCCTTTAAACGGTCTAATCAAGTATTTGCCCCCAGATTAAAGTTAACACATACTATTATGGTAGCTCCCACACTTGCGAGTTTTCATGCTTACTTTTCAAGACCACTTTACTAAGCCTTCCATGTTCAGAATCCTTTAATTGTTATATTGTAATTGTGTGTGTGTGTATGTGTGTGTTTGTGTGTGTGTGTGTGTGTGTGTGTGTGTGTGTGTGTGTGTATGCTGTGGGATGTTCTGTATGGCAAATGTGTTGCTGATTAGTCAATAAATAAAACACTGATTGGCCATTGGCTAGGCAGGAAGTGTAGGTGGGACAAGGAGGAGAATAAAGCTGGGAAGTGGAAGGCTGAGTCAGAGAGACACTGCCAGCTGCCAAGATGACAAACAGCATGTGAAGTTGCTGGTAAGCCACAAGCCACATGGCAAGGTATAGATTTGTAGAAATGGATTAATTTAAGCTGTAAGAAAAGTTAGCAAGAAGCCTGCCACAGCCATACAGTTTGTAACCAATATAAGTCTCTCTGTTTACTTGGTCGGGTCTGAGCGGCTGTGGGATGGGCAGGTGAGAGAGATTTGTCCTGACTGTGTGCCAGGCAGGAAAACTCTAGCTACATGCGTATGTACATGCAAATCACAAGTTTAGGTCAGATTAGGAAAACTTTCAGAAGCAGTTGTGTCCTGCCTCTTTGTGGGTCCTAGCATCTCAAATTTGGATCATCTGGTTGGACGATAGGTACCTCTGCATTCTGAACCGTTTTACCTGCCCTTTGTCCAGAATATTTAGAATAAAAATACTTGACCCTGTTTTCTAGTAAGTTATTTGAGTTCCTGGTTTCATCTGAAGGCCTACCCCACAGTTTGTATTCTGTATGATATTGAAGAGATCTTACGTACTGACTTCCAACATGGTGATACAAGTGCCATGAGATTGTCTCCCAGTTTAAGCAGAATTTACTTGTAAGACATGGATATAGGCTAAAGAAGTACATATTAGATAATTCACCACAAAAATAAAAAGTTTTCTGAGAGGTGCAATATTAACACTACCATACATTTTCAAGTTTAATTCATGTAAGGGCATGTCTACTAGCTGCTCTGATATTTTCATAAGCCATGAGCTCTCAAAACATTAGCACTAATATGGATCATTTTGAGGTAACAGGTTATCTAATAAGCTTCAAATTTAATGAAATTATTCGATTTCAGTGCTGCATATCTTGTTGCTACTTTTTCCTGTCTGTTGTGCCCTATTGAGTTCCACTGTTCTTTTTTAATGGTTTCGGTCACCAATTTAGCCACTGGTACTCTTTATTCTCAATTAGATTTTGCAGCCATAATAATCTATCTGTTCTCCACTATTCATTCAAGATATTGCACATAATAAATTCTCTGTAAAGGTTTGTGGTTTATGGTAAACATTGAACTGTATGTAGAGTATGATAGATTTGTGGAAGATAAGCATTAAACCGCTGTATCCGTTTTCATTGTTATTCATTCAAATATCTATGAGTACAATTATTTCCATACAGAAACATGAAACTACCACCTCATTAATTACCAATTAATAAGATGTCTTTCAGGAATTAAAAAAAATATTTTAATGATACACATTTCAGAATGTATGTATAGAAGATTAATATCTAGTAGATACAGATCCAAATGATCTCACACAGTAGTGAAGAAACAGACACTAATCACCCTCTGTAGGAAGCTTAAACATCCATGGGATGGATTGTGTAAGTCTTTCCAACAAGGGTATACTCGTTTCTCTTGAAAGGCTTCTAGAGACCTCAATGACTCAGGACTAACTTACACCTTGTGGACAGTTTTATCCATGCTGAGAGTCATTCAACTTGGAAAAAAAAAGAAAAAGTGATATAACTACTCCCCTGATTTTAGTTCTCTCGATGAATGACAGATGTTTGTTTGGCTTTCAATTGGGCCACAGTCCTTAGTCTTTTTGCATAGAATATTGTGATTGTTTTACATGTGTGTCACGTAAGTAAATGAAGTGAGGCAGAGATGATGTGGAACTCTATATTTTCTGTAGTAAAAACATTAGCTCCTTAAATAAATAAACATTTACTTTTTACCAGACCACAGATTGTAGTCCCATTTCTATTAAAAGTTATTTCTCCTTTCTATCCAGAAGTGTGTGAGCAACAGTCAAATCACTAAGAGAATATTTTGTTTCAAAACTTATTTTTAGCTCTTCAGCCTCAAACAATCATAAATTATAAAATGTTGGGGCCCATTCTGCCACATTTACTTGGGTGAGAACATTTGCTACCAGAAATTCTGTAAGAGCATACACAAGACTTGTTCTGCCTCAAAGCTGACAAAATTCCAGCATATAAAAGGGGGAAATGGACACAAAGTACCAGCTATTACCAAGAAGCTATTTGCAATTGAGATCTGCTTCTACAGTGTGGTTAGTGTGATGAATAAATTAGAATGCTCCCTATAGAGTCATATATTTGAATATTTAGTTAATCAGGGAGTGGCACTACCTGAGAGGGATTCGGAGTTTCAGGCCTGTTGTAGTCGTTGCCTTGTTGAAGGAAGTGTGTCACTAGGGGGCTTTGGCATTTCAGAAGCCAAAGCCATGGCCAGAGGCTCCCTCTCTTCTGCTGCCTGTGGATCTAGATGTAGAATTCTTAGCTACTTCTCCAGCACCATGTCTGCCTGTGTGCCAGTATGCTTTCCACCATGAGGACAATGGACCAAAACTCTGAAACAAACTTCAATAAAATGTTTTTCGTTAAAAGACTTTCTGTGGTCATGGTGTCTCTTTACTGCAATATAACAGTGACTAAGACAGATAGCGAAAATCAGTCTTCTCCAAAAGAACGGTATTGGGCATGGCATAGAAAACACTTCAGAAAGCTGGGCGGTGGTGGCACACGCCTTTAATCCCAGCACTCGGGAGGCAGAGCCAGGTGGATCTCTGTGAGTTCGAGGCCAGCCTGGGCTACCAAGTGAGTTCCAGGAAAGGCAAAAAAGCTACACAGAGAAACCCTGTCTCGAAAAACCAAAAAAAAAAAAAAAAAAAAAAAAAAAAGAAAACACTTCAGGGTTGATCCTGTGGCCAGGAATAGCTTATCAACATGAAATAGACTCCATAATTTTAGGAAGTCATCTTAAATACATTGTATTTCACGTTTTTGTACCCAAAGTTCTCATTGTTTTTCCTTCTGAATTCTGATTCTAATAAAATCTCCTTCTCACTCAACCCGAAAAAAAATCTGTATAGTTCTCAGATAATATTTTCCTTCTTTTTATTCTACATAATTAACTTCTCATGCTGCCAGGTATGCTAGCAGAAGACATGAGACACCAGGATCATATACAAAGGACACAGTTACTCATGGCACAAATACAGCCTACATTCAAAAGAGAACATATAAAAAACCTGGGTGGAATAAAACAACTTACACATTTTTTTTCAACAAAATGCACGTCTGAATAGGTGAAGGACTTTGAGGTTACTGACTATAACCTTTGGGAGTGCTGGCCTTTGTTACACACAAAGCTACTATATTAACGATCCTGGGCAATTTACAAACCTGCAGTTTTCTCTGGAAAAAAATATTTTTTTCTGCACTTCAAGGTTATTTTCCATGTAAAATTGATTGGAAGACATTTCAGTTACTTTGAGAACTGAAAGTGCAAAATCACTAGAAGCTTATGGTAGAATGTCTTGAACACATGCCAGCAAGCATGTGCTTATTACACAGGAAATATTTCAATGAAAGTGGATCCCTTGAACTTTAAGGGATCTTTTCTCCTATTCTTCACATAAGTGATCTTTTCCCTATTCTCTGAAGCCCAGTTGTCACGCTAAGCTCTCTGGTATACTAGGAACTTTCATTATACAATATCATGATGACCCTATTGTAATAGAAATCTGTGATGTTCCAGAAGATTTGCAGGCAGTTCCAGTATCCTAGGAGCCTGTTAAGACAAATGGTAGAAATGTATTGATCTAAGAAAAAAGCTGTTAATGAAAATTTTTGACCATTTTATGAGAATATGAATTGTTTTTCATATACTCTTCTTTGGTGAATTAAAAGCAATATCATTCATCATATGAACGGGTACATATTGTGTATCTGGATATTAAGGTACTTAAGAAATAATGCCACATTATCCAATTGAAATTAAACAAATTGTTTGGTAAATCAGTGATAATTTGGTAAATCTGTAGACATATTAGTATAAATGAAAGCAAACTATGAGAACTAACTAACATAGGAACTAATCGGAATTTTTCCCAGTAATTGCAGTATTACATAGTAGTAAAAGTTTGGTCATTAACAAAGGGCACAGAATTGTTTTCCATGGGATACATGAGACAGAGTCATCTTTGACAACAGGGACCCACACACAAACCTGGAGAGCCAATCAAAGTTTATATCTACAAACTATATTGTTTTGGGAGAATTATATTGTTTTGGGAGTCATTTGAACTACCTTGACCAGCTATTTGGAAGGGTGTGTCTTGTGTCTGAAAAGTTTTTTTTTTTTAATCAAACTATGTTATTTTAACTTTATTTAAGATGTGTGTGTGTGTGTGTGTGTTCGCACGTGTGTGCGCACGCACATGTGAGTATGGCTGTGTGTCTTGTGTATCAGTTTAGGTGAATGGAACAGTCATAGATGTTTACTACTAGGCTGTATTAAATGGCAGCACAAATGGCAATCTCAGAATGGGAATTGTTTCCCATAAAAGACAAGAAGAGCAATTAGATTCTTTTTCTTCTTCTTTTTTTTTTTTTCCAGAGGTGAAGACCGAACCCAGGGCCTTCCCTTGCTAGGCAAGCGCTCTACCACTGAGCTAAATCCCCAACCCCATTCTTCACTAGAGATTACCTCTGACCTCATAGTCTATGTATGATCATGGATTTACCCAGAACTCTGCTCATGCCTGGTGAACAAAGAACCTTTGTCCTAAAAGAGAGCCCTAGAAATGCTTTTGATCTCCAGGTACCAATTTTGACTTAAAATGCCATCCATATGAGAAAACTGCATGGTAAGAGATGTTAGAGTACGGTCTATAATGATAACGGTAGCATGTATTAGCCACAATATTTTAGGGATATATCTCACAAAGGATTCTTTAGGCAAAAGTGTGTGAAATGAAAAATTAATTCCAATTTGGGAAATAAGCCAGAGAATATGAGTCCTTGTGGGATCACAATCCTTTCTCTCTCATCCATATCTATCTTATTTCCTTTTGTACTGTATGTGATAAATCCCATTTATGTATGTTGCATGCATTGTACATAGAGCCTTCATATTCTTCTTAATACCTCCCTCAACATTGTGAGCGACTGTGATTCTCAACTACTACTTCAAACTCACTAGACATTGTGCTAATTAGAGATTAGGGGCTACTTCAGGTAAGCTTTGCCATCTGGCCTCAAGCACAATGGGGCACACTGTTCTCAGGGATATTAATCTACTCTAGTCTAGTATTGTGTGATTGTTTCTGCTGCTCTTAGCTCTGCTCTAGGGGGAAGAAACAATTGAATTGTTGGATCAATCAAGTGCTGCTCTCAATACATTCCCCATGAGGTGTCTACAGCACATCCTATTGAGTAGTTCCTTCTGGTGTTTTGTTTCCACATAAAATACCCTGTTAATCCTATCTCCCTCCTCTAAAGCACTTTACCCATTTTCTTAAATTAGTATCCAGAGCAAAGTAAAGTATATCTACTTTATTTAACACCAACAGTTACATCTTCCATGCCTCTAAACGTCAACCTGGAAGTGAATTAGTTCCATCTCCTGGGGTCCTTCCAAACATGTTTATCACCATGTCCTTATGAGTAAACCTAGACTAGTCCTGCATTTCAGTGACTTCTTGGTAAAATGTCCCCAAGTTCAGTTTCACAGATAATTCTGTGTTGTTCTTATTTTAATCTATCTTTTAAAGTTATTTCTAATGAGTCCTTCAGATTGCAGTCAATTTCCAAATACACAAATATCCAAATGTCTGTGGGGTTTGTATGCATTGACTTAACCCTAATGGTTAGACAGGAAGACCAAACAAGATGTAAGAAACACTTCTGTGTTGGTGAAGAGACTTGGGAGCCTCTTTCTGCCAACTAGAAGTATAGTCTCCTAATGAGAAAATATGGGCTAACTGGGCAACCTCTCAAAGTTCATACGTTTCACAACTAATGTGAAGAGGAAGTTCTTCAAGATAGCTACATGTCACATTTCAGTGTGTAAAGGTTTCTAGTAAAACTTAATCTTTTATAACTGATCTGAATTGGCTGAGCATATTTATGTCTGGTCTCTGTGCACTTAAAGATAAATATTAACTTAGTCAACTAAAAGTGCAGATATGGCTACACTTTTACAGTAGGTATTGAAAAATCTTTATAAGATTCCAGTGTGGCCGGGCGGTGGTGGCACACGCCTTCAATCCCAGCACTCGGGAGGCAGAGCCAGGCAGATCTCTGTGAGTTCGAGGCCAGCCTGGACTACCAAGTGAGTTCCAGGAAAAGGCACAAAACTACACAGAGAAACCCTGTCTCGAAAAACCAAAAAAAAAAAAAAAAAAAAAAAAAAAGATTCCAGTGTGTCCTTTTGGCTACAAACTCAGCCAAAAGGAGCTTCATAGTTTTTACTCTTATTCTCTTGCAGTACAATACTGAAAAATAATTGAGGAAGACATAGTTTGCCTGTATTCATAAGGTCATTTCCCTCTGTGTATTTCAAATGTCTAGAATATTTACCTGTATCATTTCTACATGAACATTTCATTGCTTCATACAACCCAACCTTTTAAACAGTTGGTCCACTACACTGCATAGGGTATTAATATGTCTAGAAGTGACATTACAAATATTTAATCATAGTCTCATTTCTGTGTGGAATATGATCCAGAATTAAATGGCTATTCAATATTTTCCACTTTGGGCTGTTTTCAGAAATTTGAGTCTAGTTCAGCTATCCTTTAAGGCAGGCATCAAGATGTGATTAGAAGTACAGATAATTTATTGGAAGAAAGAGCAGAGAGGAAAAGGTTAGTTAGGAAGACAAGTGGGCCAGGATGCAGATTAACCCCTGGAAGTAATAGAGAGAATAAACCACTTTTGGATTATAATGAAGGTCAGGATAGGGTGATCAATGAGCTAGGATCCCTACCATAGGAGACCTAGGGGTTGTAAGGAGGAGATCATGGTGCTTTCTTTACACGAAATAACCTGCATAAGGTATGGCAAGATTGTCAGATCCCTTGGATCTGGCAGAACTACAGGCGGTTGTGAGCCACCTGAGGTGGGTGCTGGGAATCCAACTCAAGTCTGCAAGTGCATGTTCTTAAACCTTGGGCAATCTCTCCAGCCAAGAAAGTGTCCTTCATAGTGTGTTATTTGTGGTTAAGTCCTTATGATTTGAGCAGAAACATGCAGTATATCTATTAAATATAATAAAACTGCTTTTCAACATAAAAAAGCATAAATGTGATAGTGAATGAGGTAACAGAACAATAGCAATGCAGTAAAACACAAAATAAACAATACTTGTTTAATGCTATTATAAAATTGGCCACAGTGAAAGTGCCAGCTGGAGCACATTAATAGGAAAAATATTAATGATAGGACATGAGATATTTGAATGTTTCCAAAAATCATCAATAACTACTTTCATTTCAAAATTTCCCGAAAAACCAAGGATTTTGTGGCATACAATAGCTAAGACCATTCATTGTAATTCAATAAATATTATCTCTCTGATCTTTGTGATTTGAGCCATAGCTATTATGCTATAGATTAATAAAATTAAGAAAATTTCTCAGTGGATTTAAGCTCAGGCAATTTGTATCAGTTGCTTTGGTTTTAATAAATAGGCTCAAATGTTTTAAAAGACCTAAAATCCATTGGGGTTTTTAAGATTGGATTTTAAAAATAACCACTAAGGTTTCTTTGAAATACTTTTAATCTTTCTGATTTAGTTGTGAATGAAAAGTGACCTAAATCACATTTTTGTCTTCCTAATAGACGTGGTGTGAAGAGAACAGCAGGTTTTCCCTGAAAATAAGTAGCCTGGTTTGTCTGAATATATTTATAGCTGACATATTATCTTTTGCACTCCACGCTCAAAAGATTAGGGGGGTCAATGTATTTGACGTAGAAAAAAGTGGAACTACCCTGGGAAGTAAACCTATTAAGAGCAATGGACTTTCACACCATGAAGCTTTGCAAAAGGCATACATATTGAGACCTATCAAACGTGTCTTTAACTTCTGCGTAGGGGGTAGAAGGGCAGCAGAGACACAACATAGGCAGCTCACAATGTAGCCTGAGACCAAGGTCGAGCTATTAAATATGCAATTGCAGAGGGCCTAACAGTCCTAGACAATTTCACACTGCACTGTCGGTAGACCAAAGACTAAAAGATGAAAGCAGTTAAAACAAGAGAATAAAAGAGTATGGAAGGAAAAATATTGAAAACAAATACTTTCATGCTTCTAAGCACATTTTATACAATTTTAAATATAACACATTTTACACTCATAATCACTTTATTTTTAAGATTAGGGTATCCATGTATTTCTGAGTGCTGTGCCCTCTTTGTCTCTAAAAGTCCTGATTTCTGAATACTATGTCGGTTAAAGATGCTTAGCAACTCACCTTGTTGTAGATATGTACTATCTGGTGCTCTAACCCTTTATTTTTCGGGTAGTAGCCTCTGGCTCAATATTATGGTCTACGAAATTAGTAGAGCTTCATTACTGGTTGTTTTCTGTATCTAAAAAATCTGCTTCCCATGCCTGTGTTTCTCCATGCATCATCTCTTCCCTCTAATATTTTGTTTTTCCTATGTCATTGCCTTGAGCTCAAAAAATTACACATCCAACTAGACTGTGTTTCAAGTCTTATTCTAATACACACTCCCATTCTATATCTTTACTAACATCTTTTAACATCATCTTTAAATATTATTCATCCCTACCAGGATCTACATGTCTATCATCCTATTGGCCATGTACATTTTCCTGTACAGTTTCTTCCATGTTTAAAACACATTATAAATAAGCCTTCAATGCTCATTTGATCCTCTAACACTTATAGATCATGTGCTTTGGCTACATATATAACATACAATCTGTTATTAAATCAATTATTTATCTCATTTAAGCCTAATTCACTGAATCTAAGAAAGGGAAGAAACCACACTTCCTACTATTATCTTGAGATTTTGTGCATTAATCTCACATCACTGCTAACTATCAGTTCTCTGTTTCCTAGGGGAACAAAAGATTGGTCATTTTTCTTACTCCATGTATTTTCTTTAAAACCTATGCAGTATTATCTGACTGATTCTATATGGGACTGAGAAGGTACAGTGGAAACCTTCTATCTAGATAATTCTACCATATAGACACACCAACCAACATGAATTAGGCTGATGCTCTCAGGATAAATGTTAATGTACCTTCCTTTCTTCTTACTTCAATAAATTTCTGCAAGTGTAGATTAATCTCCTAACAAATAACTGAATTGTCACTATTCTGCTTTGAACAGCCTTTAGCAGCACACGTGTCCCTGTCTTGGCTCCATCAGTTTCGATTCTATTATCATTTTCTGTATGATCCTTCTAATGGTATACTCTCTTTCATTCCTATTCCTATGCTAGCTCCTCTATTATTCCACTTCACAGTGCTCCCTCCTTGTCAGACTGTTACATCAAGTTTCCACTTCCTAGAGTGTTCCTTTAAGTGATAATGAATGTTTCTTTTTATTACTTTTTATGTATTAGATATTATTTTCTTATTGTAGTCTTTCAATAAATATATGTATAAAATGAGACACTCAATATTCAAATAGAAATACAAGAGATTTAAATGAAATAAAATTCAACAGAAAATGATGTTAGTAGCATATGATTTACTTTGTCCATTGTTTATTTAGTAAAAGATTAATATGAGTCTATAGAAGATATAATATAAAATTCAAAGAGGATGGGTAGATACAATATGATCTGTATTTAAGTTAGTGTCCTTATTTTTCTGTAATTGAATATTAACAAATGAAAGATGTAGTAAAATTTATGTCCCTTACCTTGATAAAAGCATATACAGTTTTTCATATGTCTCACAAAGTTTATTATTCAGAGTCCAGTGCTAATGTCTTTTTGTAGGCCTACCACATGAACTGGTAGAAGAAAAGAATCACGGGCATTCGAAAGAAGTTAGCTCCATCTTTCACTTTCCATGATGTAAAGAAACCACCTTCCACTGCCTCATGTAGAATTTGATAAGAAACATGGAAAATGACTTTGCTCTTTTTCAGTTCCCTTGTAAACTGCTTCTCCGATCTACCCCATTAGCTTCTCTTAGAGCTCACAGTTCAGTCCCAGTGTCTACTTAGCACCATGGTGGCTCGGTTGCAATGGCCTGACTGATACCCTTTCTAGAGATTAAACCATTTCAAATGTATTATCCCCAATTACTTTTTTTCTGTAAATGTCTACCTAAATTGAATACCTGAGCTGCCAGCTTCACAATTTCCATTTAAACACAGCTGTAGCTACCATTGAGATTGAAAGAAAACACCTTTGGGGCAATGCAGAGTTAGCTGTAGATTTATGCTCCCATTGGAAAGTACCCAGCAGTAAGTTTCAGTGGATTGTTTGCATAAGGACTGTGGGAGGCCTCAGGAATAGCTGTAATGGCAATGGATGTGACTCTATTAGGAGTCATAGCTTGAACCTCAGGAACAAAAGAGGGGCCTCGGGGCCCTATGAATGTTCTTGCTCAGAGTATACATTTTAGGAGTAAAAGTTCTGTTCTACCATACTTCTGGGAAACACTCAAATCTTTGTATGTTACATATTTTTTTTTCTTTTGTAGCTACTTTACTTTGTGCCTGCCAAAAGCTCAGCGAGAAATTCCTAATGTGCTAAATGAGCTAATCTCCGAGGTTCCTTCCAGCTTTAAAATTCTACAGCATTGTGGCAGCTAGTACTGCAAATGTGCCTGTGGTTAGAGTTTGTTCCCTAAAATAAAAAATGGAATAAAACAGATGAAGATGCAGGTGCCACATGAAAAGCAAAATGACTAAATGGATCAGCAGGAGGTACATTGTGTCCTGGAAGCTTAAACACAAGGCAGAGTCTGTGCTAATTTTTCCACATAAAAATTTGTGTATCCCATGTGAAAATTTATATCAACTTATAAATTTCAAAAATATACATTGAGAATGTCATGTAGCATAAAAATAAAATAATAGATTATTTCTCGTAAGTATTGTTCGGCTGACATGCTTTCTGACTTTTAAGCTCTTCAAAGGATATTAAGAGGACCATCATTAATGCAAAAAAAACCCCTGATGGATGTTTTTTAATGGTGTGTATATGAGCGCTGTCCAAGGATATATGTACATTGGCACATATGCAGAGACACACACATCTACAATCTACAAAAAAAAAATCTGGAAAAATCAGACATACTCAGACAAAATTAGGTGAATGGGGTTTGAAAGTGATCTTTGTACATTAGTCACATATCTCTTTGACTTTAGGTCCTCTATTCACTGAGAGTATAAATGTATTTAGGAAATAGGAAATTAGGAATCTGAATGTCCACTGCAGGCATTAATGATGTTAAAATAAATATTTAAAATGTTGATGTAATTACTTTCATGTTTGTGTTTAATTATGAAAGAAAATATAGCAGCAAACTATTTGCAGTAATTTAGTACACCTAAGCATCCTTAGGATAAATAACATGATGCCTCAGCTGCACACATTTCATATGTGAGTTGGCTTTTGGAGCATAACAATGTTAACCCCTGTTGTTGTCCATTAGGACTTGTTTTTCTTGCCCTTCTAACCATTGCTTCTAGTCATTTTTAGGTATGGCTTTACCAAATGCAATTAATTCTGAAGGAAAGCTGCTATCAAGCATGATGGGAACCTATGAGAACACCTGACCTGTGGATAATGCAAAAGCTGAAAAACTTCAAACAAAATGAACGACTATGGGTAAGAAGAGGTGAGCATTCCCACTGAGTAGTTCAAATATCTGTAAACTGCACCACAAAAAAAAATATACTTTTATTGAGAAACACAAAGACAATAATTATCAGTTCTTTCACAGTAGAACAGAAAATTATGACAAAAAACAAAACAATGAATGAAGAATAAGTTCTCTCCGAAATCTGGCAGGAAAAGAAGCATGTAGATGAACACAGATGGCTGTATATTCTGTAGGAGTAAAGGAGTAAGGATGGAGGGCACAAAAATGAGTGGCATCTCTTCCTGTTGTATGTGAACCACACATAGAGAGGCTTCTGTCCCTCAGCAGCAGTGGTGCAGTAAAGAGCAGGGGCTGGTGTTCTGGAATTCCCTACTTATCTCTGTCTTATCGATGTCACCTGAACATCTGTATACATATAAATTTTCTTTCTCTTTCATGAGTCCAATCATTTTAAAATTTATTTTAAATGCTTGAATTGAAATAGACATGCAACACTTTTCCTCTTTCCTCCTTCATGCACCTCCCAGCTACCTTCCTTCAATGCACCCATCCCCTACTCAATCTCCAGTGTACAGCCTCTTTATTCTGATTATTATTGTTATGTGTGTGTGTGTATATATATATATATATAGATATAGATATAGATATAGATATAGATATAGATATAGATATAGATATATATATTCCTGACACCACAGTTCCTACATGTATGGAAAAGGAAACAGTGTGAAAGAGTGGCTGGAATTATTGAAAGACTTCACTTTTACCATCCGTCAGTTAGAGCTGATATTTCTCATAAACATAATCTTTACAATGAGAATGAATATGGGAAAATGCAATTTCTAATGAAATGATTCTATTGTCTTTTCTTATAAACATTTTGTTTGCTTAATCTGAGAATAAATGTACATTGCAATTTTTACAATCACCAAAAGTTTTTCTATTTAAAACAGTAGCCAAAAAAGTATGATTGTCTAAGTTATTTTTTTTGTTTGTTTGTTTGTTTTGTTTTCATTTGTTGTTTTTTCTGATACAGGGTTTCTCTGTGTAGCTTTGGACCCTATCCTGAAACTCAATTTGTAGACCAGGCTGGCCTTGAACTCACAGCGATTCACCTGCCTCTGCCTCCCAAGTGCTGGAATTAAAGATGTGTGCCGCCACCACCACCCGGCCTGGTCTACGCTTTATATATTTAAATTCTTCTATCACTCTGTCTCACTTGAGTTGTAACTTAGGTGAATGTGAGTTAGTTTTGCAAGTTCAGTAACCTTATCATTATCTTCCTACAGTGTGATAAGGCAAATCAGTCTAAGCTAGAGTGCTCTTCATATATTTTTGTATATTCTGTTTTTGCTTAAGTTTTATAGCTTTATCTAATTTAATTAGCTCATTAATATGTGGCATATCATGTTCAAATCAACTCTAATTATAATGGCATCAGTCATTTTGAAGTCGTGTTTAATATGTGCCCCACCAGAATTAACTCACTGTAAGATATTGCAGCTGTTCTGACACTACTGTCAATATAATATCATTATGTTTGAGACAATGATGGCTACAATGCTGGAATGTTTGGTGTGGTTGTATGAATAAAAGTAATACACCCCAGGACAAGGAAGAATAACAAGGACTCACCTCTGATGAGAAGTTGTAGGAGTATGAGAAATATGAGCTTATATATCTACAGCTGCTGTTAGGGCAAAAAGGTCTTGTCCAAAGTACTTATTTTATTTGATAGAAGAATATGAGTGAACTAGTATTGTTAATCATAAAATAGTAATATTTAGTTTTCAATTACCTTCTTACAATAAAATTCTGGTGTTTTATTTCTATAATTCAGAGTACAGTAGCAATCATGCTTAATACAAGTAAATGACTATAAATAAATTGAATAATTGTTATTCAGTACACTGATATTAATATTTCCTTGCCTTTGTTCACATTTAATTTTATTTTTTCAAAAAAAAAAAAAAATACTGCCGGGCGGTGGTGGCGCACGCCTTTAATCCCAGCACTTGGGAGGCAGAGTCAGGCGGATCTCTGTGAGTTCGAGGCCAGCCTGGGCTACCAAGTGAGTTCCAGGAAAGGCGCAAAGCTACACAGAGAAACCCTGTCTCGAAAAACCAAAAAAAAAAAAAATACTATGCAGCTGCACAATTTTATATTAAGATGAATGAACATGTCTTATATTTCTAGATATCTCTTGCAAGAAGACCCACATTCCGTTCCAAGAACCCACGTGACAGTTCACAGCCATCTGTAACTCTAGTTCCAGAGTATCTAACCCTTTCTTTGGTCTTCTTGAGCACTGCATGCGCAGGGTGAACATACGTATAAACAAAAACTTTATATGTATACAATAAAAAATGAAAAAAAATGGAATCAAATTTAACCTGTACATTCATGTTACAGATGAAATGAGAGAAAACAATGTGATCAAGAGGTATTCAGAAAGTTCTGAGTAAATATTAGTCAGGAACTTAAGTTAATTTTTATTAAAACTATCATCTTTTTATCATCTATCTATCTATGTGTGTATCTATCATCTATTTATCTATGTTTCTACCATCTGTCTATATTCTACTCTTCATCAGCTACCCATCTATGTATCTATGTATCTATGTATCTATGTATGTATGTATGTATGTATGTATGTATGTATCTATCTATCTATCTATCTATCTATCTATCTATCTATCTATCTATTTATAATCTAGCTACATATCTATTATCTATGTATGTTTCTATTATTTATATATATTCAACTCTCCATCATCTATCCATCTATCTGTCTGTCTATCATCTATTTATCTATTATCATCTATATATGAGTGCATGTATATTTCTTTCTATCTATCATATATATATGCATATATGTATGTATATGTCCATATATGTATATATACGTCTGTTTATCTATCATCTATATATGTATTATGTATGTACATATGTATGTATGTATGTATGTATCTATCTATCTATGTATGTATGTATCTATCTATCTATCATCTCTCTATTTTTTTTGTGTGTGTGCTTTCATGTTTCACGCAAAAGCCACAGTGTGTGTTGATGACAGAGGACATCTTAATGAGTTCTTATTCTCCTTCCACCATGTGGTTACCAGTGATTAAACTCATGTCTTCAGACTTGGTGGAAAAAGCCTTTACCCACTTTGACAAGATTTTAAAATTTAGGAATTATTTGTCCCCTCTCCTTCCCTCTCTCACTCCCCTCTCTCTCTGTTACTATTTCCTTTTCAGAACCTGTTTTTGTATTTCCTAAGAAAGACTGATGACATAAAGTAGTTATAAGATCTGCAAACTTATATGCAATTGCTCCACTATAATTATAAAGGTATAGGGGACTAGAGGCATGTCTCAGTCAGTAAAGTACTTTCCTTGCCAGCAGGCAAACCTGTGCTCTATCTACAGAATCCTTATAAAAATGACCCCAGCATTATGGTGGCATACTTTTTTTTTTTTAGTGAAACTTTTTCTGTAATGACATTATATGTGTCACTTATAATCCTTAGGTTCAGATCTGCATACCACATTGCTTTACTGATCCCCAGACCACAAATAAACAAGAAGACAATTCTCTTTGTTTTTTTTTTTCATTTTTCTTTATTAAGACATTTTCTACTCACTCCACATACCACCCACAGATCCCACCTCTTCCCTCCTCCCACCCCCCAGCCCTCTCTCCCAAGCCACCCTGAATCCCCACATCCCCCAAAACCAAGGTCTCCCATGGGGAGTCAGCAGGGCCCAGCACACTGAGCCTAGGCAGGTCCAATCCCCTTCCCACTGCACCAAGGTTGTGCAAGGTGTCGCACCACAGGCACCGAATTCCCAGAAGCCTGCCCATGCACCAGGAACAGATACCGATCCCCTTGCCTGGGTGCCCCCCAAACAGTTCCAGCCAAACAACCGTCTTCCATATCCAGAGGGGACTCCAAAGCATGGTGGCACATTTGTAATCTCATTGCTAGGAGGGATTCAGCAAAGAAAGGGAATCCCAGGGGATCACTGACCAGCCACTCTAGCCTAAAAGCTTTTTCAAGATCAGTGAGAGGTCTTGTCTCATAAAAGGTAGACAACACTGCTGATCAACATTGTACATGAACAAGTGGTCCTCCAGTCTCCACATGCATGTACATATGTATATGTACCCCTGTCACATGTGTACATACACACACATGCACACAAATACACATTCATGCACACACATGCACTTGCACAGATACACACACACACACACACACACACACACACACACACACACGAAAGAATAGGAAAAGTAGGAATTTGGAGGTGGGGACACTGTTTAGGTGGTGTAGGATTTGCCTACTGTGGATGCAGCCTTGAGTTTGGGCCCCAGGACTGAACAAACTAGGTACAGTAGTATACACATATAATTCCAGCACTTGGGAGGTAGAGGAAGGAAGAGCATTAGGAATTCAAGAATATCCTTTGTGACACAGAATATTCAAAATCATCCTGATGTACATGAGATCATTAGAGACTGAATAAAAGCAATGATAGAGATGTATATCTTTTGGTTTTTATTAATGGAAGATTTTAGTAAAGTATATAATATTCACACTCTGTACTTAGCACTTAAGATTAATTCACACATCGGGTACCGTTGCAGTTTAGAAAATGATTTTAGGTAAGTTATGTTTGAAGTTCAGGAAAAGTAGACAAAATAGATTTGTCTCTTTTTAATTCATAAAATACAGAAGCAACATTTTTCTTCAAACTTTATTACGGTTAGGAATCTTGCAAGGTTATATTTTGTTCTGATATATTCAAATTTATGACTTAAAATCTGGAATACACAAAATAAAAATACATAAAAAGCAAATGCTTGACATTTTTCTTGATGGATTTTATTATAGAAAATAAATTACCATCATGTTATATTTCTCTAATTATGGAGACTCCTAACATTTGACTAATGTTTCTATAATTGAACTCACCATTAATATTTCATATTGATTGTGATATACCTTCCATATTAAAATTTCATTCAATGGACTCATCTGTGATTGTTAAGTCACAACCATATTTATATATAAACTTATGATATTAAATGTGGGCTCTCAAATTAGGTGCTGCCTTTACCTTTTACTGTTTTAAATTTTCAGTTATCATTGAGATGAAGATTGAATTCACAGGACTATGGATGATTTTCAAGTACTCTATCCCTGAGCTATGCCCTTGCTCCTAATGTAAGTTTTTTTTTTTTTGGTTTTCCGAGACAGGGTTTCTCTGTGTAGCTTTGCGCCTTTCCTGGGACTCACTTGGTAGCCCAGGCTGGCCTCGAACTCACAGAGATCCACCTGCTTCTGCCTCCCAAGTGCTGGGATTAAAGGTGTGCACCACCACCGCCCGGCCTAATGTAAGTTTTTTAATGTAGATTTTAAAAAGGGTTATTTAAGACTGATAATTTGTTGCCAATCTTGCTTATTTCTGCTAATTGGGAAATTAAAGAAGTCTTGTAAAATATTTAAATAATAAATGTAGGAATAGAAGGAAGTCACTTTATTATTGAGAACATTGATGAGCACTGTCCAGACAAAGACAACCAGTAGAAAGATGAACTAAGCAGATTCTAGTGGGTATAGGGAATGACAATACTTGGCAGAAACAATTATGTACATTGTAGAGAATAATGTCTAAAAGAAAGGAATACATTAGTAAATATGTTCAGAATTATTCCTCCAAATACAAAAATCTACAGAGTGGTAAAAGCCTTATTTATTTAGAGATAGATATTTCTGATTTTGTTTTAGGTACATTTTCTTTAAAGTGAACACTTGCCAAGCATATGACATGTCTGTAAATATATTTATGGTCCATAGCAAATTTGGAGACTTAGTCATTGGGAATATAAGTGAGAATGATGTTTCTTATACCACTGGGAAAGAAATGTTCTTACTTCAAAAGTGAAATTCCAGCACAACCTTCCAAATCAAAAGTGAAATATAACTCCTTTACTCTAAATAACCACCCACTGTGTGAATGAACACTATGGTTTTATATCCAGGAATGTAATCTGATTTTGTCCAATGATGATTTCTTCACTGTTTCTACATATTGTGAGACTTGCCAAACTTTATAATTAATCTCAAAACATTTCCTGTACAATGAAAAAGAAAATGGATCTGTAATTCATGTAATGAATTAGTTAGTTTGGGGATTACACTACCAGGTAAAAAAAAATAATAAAACTTTAGTTTTGCCCTGAAGACTCAGGGTTATCTGGACACTAGAGGACTACATTTAGGCAAATTTTGCCTTTTTTCCATCTCAAAGCATAGTCAAACACTGAATGTAGGTTATAATCCTCTCTGAGATGAGGAATGTAAGAGGTCGAATCAAATATTGAAATATTTGATTTAGTTGGTTAGTTGTCATGTGAGTGGTGGTGCATGTGTGTGTGTTTGTTTGTGTGTGTGTGTGTGTGTGTGTGTGTGTGTGTGTGTGTGTGTATAGCATGAATCTTAAAAGTTCTTATTAATAAAATCAAACCCGAGGCCAGTTATTGGGGTCAATGCTGGTAGATCAGAGACAGAACAAGCCACAGCTATCTCACCTTGCCAATTCCTCAGCTGGTCCTGTTTCCTCAGATTGGAAGCCTCTGAGTCCTCATCCAGAATGAATCTCAGCTGAACTGTGCTGCTCCAAAGCCTGAAAGCTTAACCAGCCAAATGCTTAACCAGGCCAAATGCTTAACCAGGCGAAATGTTTCTAGTTCCTGGTCTTCACACCTTATATACTTTTCTGCTTTCTGCCATCACTCCCTGTGATTAAAGGCGTGAGTCATCATGCTTGGCTGTATCCTTGAACACATAGATTTCTGCTTCTGGAATGCTAGGATTAAAGGCATGTGCTACCACTGCCTATCCTTTATGTTTAATATTGTGGCTGCTCTGTCTCTGACCCCAGATAAATTTATTAGCATGTACAATATTTGGAGGAATACAATACCACGTGTGTGTGTGTGTGTGTGTGTGTGTGTGTGTGTGTGTTCCTGTGTGTGCACATTTGCACATTTGAGTATGGAGACTTGGAGTCAACTCTGTCTTCCTTAATCATTCTTCACCATTTTATTTTATTTTTTGAGGATGAGTCTTTTTTTTTTTGTTTTGTTTTACAGTATAGATTGATTTTAATATTTAATTGAAATACACTTTATACTATTTGATACTAATTCTCCATATTGGTAGATATTGTCAGATAACTTTCCTTGGACTGGAAAATTTTGAATCTTTTTTTCGGCATCTTCTGAGCATCAGTACCATCCTCAGAAGACAAGGAAAAGTATAAGAAGCCCTTTGACCTAACAAAGAGCTCCAAAGATCTGCTTTACAAAAGACTTTTGACTTTGAAATGTGAGGACTGGTTTGAAGAAGTGTAAAATTGTTTATAACAAGTGTAAAATTGTTTATCATGCAATGTCTTCACTTGAAAACTCGGTTCCTTTTACCTAAGCAGCTGCAGGATGTGTGAAACAATGCCTGACTTTGTAAAAATCAAACCAAATAGAACTAAAGTCCTAACAATTCTCCTAGAGACTCAAGGTCGGTTGAAGAGCCACCGCTACATTCAAGTGCCAGAGGGAATGACAAGATGACCATTAAAGTGACTGGCCCAAATGAGTCCGTTGTGAATTCAGGAAGGGAAAATCCATAATTAAGTCCGAAGTTAGTTTTTTAAATCAGGAAACATGATGCTTATACCACCAGTGTGAAGGTCAGTCGCCATTTGTCACCCTCCAAGGACCGGATCCTGTGCTCATTGCATGAGTTGGCTGTTTGAAACCTGGGGCCTACGCAGGATCGCTTGGCCCGGCCTGGGAGGAGGGGACTGGACCTACCTGGACTGAGTCTACCAGGGGGGGAGGGGGGCTTTGCCCTGGAGGAGGTGGGAATGGGGGTTGGGCTGGGGGGAAGGGGAGGGGGGCGGGAGGGGTGGGAGGGGGGAGAACAAGGGAATCCGTGGCTGATATGTAGAACTGAATTGTATTGTAAAATAAAAATTAAAAAAAAAGGGGGCCGGGCGGTGGTGGCGCACGCCTTTAATCCCAGCACTCGGGAGGCAGAGCCAGGCGGATCTCTATGAGTTCGAGGCCAGCCTGGGCTACCAAGTGAGTTCCAGGAAAGGCGCAAAGCTACACAGAGAGACCCTGTCTCGAAAAAACAAAAAAAAAAAAAAAAAAAATTAAAAAAAAAGGTGAAAATTTCATGTCTTCAGACACTATACTCATAAAGTCTCACCAACATGACTGCCTACATATGAGCTTAACAAGGACAGCAATACACATGCCGAAGGAAACAGAGGAAACCCACAAAATCTCAACCGTATACAAAGAGCTACAGGCAACTAAGAAATGCTGAGAGCAGGAGAAACAGTCTTCCCCAGGGAAGAGCACCCCGACAGTGTATCCAATACCAAATGCTCAGCCCTGAAAACAGACACACAAGTAACATGATGTAGGCGGAACAGAGTGTATTTACAAATATATATGTATATATAGGTGTATATTATGTAAAAGGACATGAATTTGAAAGAGAGCAAAGGGGAGTATATCAGAGGATGAGTCTTTAGATTAACCTGCTACTCAGTGATAATCTACGTGAGCTGGCCACGAATCCCCAGGGAGCCTTCTGTTTCTGTATCTCCAGGCTTCTGTTGCAGATTGACTGTTAGGCTGAGGTGTGTGGATGCTGTAGATGAGAAATTAGGTCCTCATGATTGCACAACAAGAATGTTACCATTTCCTTAGCACTACATTTGTCTTTCGAGGCATATCTTAAGTAGGTCAGTCATGCTGCCTTTGACCTCACTGTGTATTGCAGACAGACTTTAAATTCATCTTATTACCACATCTTTCTTTGTGGAATTATATGACACTCAGGTGCACATTGGCAAACTTAAACACACCACTAAGCTGTGAAATGAACACCTTCTACCATTTCTATATTAGCCAATCATCAATACAGAAAAAGTAGAAGTGTGCTTGGTGTATATTCAATATTACAATTATTATAGAACAATAATGCAATTAATGTGATCCAAGTAACCAGAACTGAAAGATTATCTAGAAACAAAAGGTACCTGGGAGACCTTAGAGAGTCAGGAACTGTAAGTCATATGAGCTAAAGATAGAAGCAGTGTGAGTGACAGTGAACTGTATAAGATTATCTCTAGTCTTTTGTTGTTGTTGTTGTTTGTTTTTTGTTTGTTTGTTTGTTTTTGAGACAGGCTTTCTCTGTGTAACAGTTCTGGTTGTCCTGGATCTCACTCTGTAGAGCAGGATGCCCTCCAAGTCACAGAAATTTAATCCCTCCCAAGCGCTGGGATTACAGGTCCATGCTACCACCACCTGACATTATCTCTAGTCTTCTTAATCTTTTAATATTAACATCTTATTTTTGAAAATCACAATTTTTATTTTAAATTCATTTTTGTCAATAAATTCAATGTTTGTTACAGATTTTATTCTTATGTAGAAAGCAATTTTAGATTCAACCTCATTTCTGCACTTTCCTGAAATATATTACAAATATTGGATCAAATCTTGCTGCATATTTAAGTAAATTTATTGGTTAATATATAGTACTATCATGAACAATTTCTGATTCTTGTATCTGGCTTAATATTTGAAAAACTTAATCTTTTTCTAGGTCCAAATAAAGAAATACAAGTATTATTACAATGTACAACTAAATTAAACAATATTGATATTTTCCCTAGAAACATACTTGCTTCTCTGTAAAGCTCTGTAATGTAGCTGTCATGAATAAGAATCTATAATTATTTTGGATTTATTGGGTTACTTAATTAATCTTTCTGTTATTAGATATAATTGAAAAATAGTATGTGCATTCATGTACATAATTACTATATTTTAAGTAGCAGCCCAAATTATTTGCAGAAAGTCTAATTTTCTGTGGTTAGTGCAATGTACAAAGAATAACTCAATGAATTCCTAGGAAATACAAATGTGCTTTATTTTTCAAACTCTGTGCATTATCACACAGCATTTAGGGACTGTGACTGCTGAAAAAGGATGCAAATTATCAATTTCAACAGAGCTTAATAAATTTATTCTGAGAAAAATCATACAAGTAATATAACAAGAATTATGAGATTTTATCTGTCAAAATTCTCATCTGCTGTTGTAGTGTATACACAGTTATAATAAATACATAAATGATGAGCTATTCTAATAAAGCTGCTTTATACAAAAAGGAAGTGAGTTGAATTTGGCTAGTGGGAAGCTTCTTAGTGAGACCTAGTCAGATAAAGTTACTGATACTCAAACTTATTTGAAATTACTATGTCAAAACTCTTTATGCAATTATTATTATTTACTAAAGATTAAAAATAACAGTTACATTAAATATTGGTATGGAGGCTGTCATCCCTCCATACTGATGAAAATTTCCATCATCTTTGACTTATTCTGTCTTATGTATTAGAGGTTCATGATCATCGTGATTAGTTAAGCATAAGCATTTGAACCCTTAGCCATGTGGGATAGGTTGAATTACTATTTTCAACTGAAACCATACTCTGACAAGTTTTCAGTATGAAATATGTTATATTGGTTAAGAATATGAACTCCAAATGCAGAGCAATAATAAAATTATAAAATGCCACCCCAAACCTCTAATGTGCTGTTATGGCGATTTAATCTAAGGACCTTTTCTTTGTAGGTAACGGATAATTCACTTGAGCACAGGAGCTCAAGGCCAACACAGGCTAAATGTAGGGATTCAAATCAGGGGGTGTGACTAGTAAAGAATTGAGAAAACACATTTCTTTGCATAGGAAGACTATTCAGTTTTGATACCTGGGTATGCCACATAAATATCTATACTACAATATTTCTTTGAATTTCTTTTCAATATAACTTTCTGTTGAGAATACTTGTAGGTTATAAGTATATTTTATATGTTAACTAAACAATTTATTTTAGAGAAAATATAGAAATTATTTATTTGAGTTCTAGAGTAGTTTGACTAGTTTCATTTGTTTTACCAGTATAATAAGCCATTTGAATATGCACTACATGATTTGAATACAATTCATATATGTCATATCATCTAATACAATTAAAATTATGCTTAGTAAATTTATAGATTATAACATTAGTGTTGTAAAATGAAAATGTTAAATATTTCTTTTATCTTTGAGATTACAATTTAATTACACCATCCCCCTTCTATGTTCTGCCTCCAAATCCTACAATATAGCTTTCCTTATTTTCTTTCAAGTTCATGATCTTTTTTTCAATGATTTTTACATACATATGTGTATATGCATATATATTCCCTAATACATAAATACAGCCATCTCCATCTATATCATGTTACTTGAATATATGTGTTCAGGTATGATCATTTGTTGTGGGATAACCAATTGTTGTGCTCTTCCCTGGAAAAGATTATTTCTCTAGCTCTAAACATTCCTTCTTTGTCTGTAGTATTTTGTGTAGGGGTTTGGCCTCCTGGGATTTCTCTAGTCCATGTTAACATTGCTATCATTGTCCCTATTAATTTCATCTTTAGGCAATCAATTTGTGAGAGTTTGTGACATTCCTAGGAGATGCAATCTCACACCAAACTCCCTGATTCTTTGGCTTTTATAAAGATTCCACTTCCCCTTCTGCACTGGTACCTGAATATTAGAGTTGGAAGTTGTTTTGTAGATCCACCTATTGGGAATCAGCTCCAATACTGCATTTTTATTGGTTGTGGCTTTCTGTCATGCTCTCTATTGGATGCAAAAGGAAGTTTCCTTAATGGGGAGGTGTTGTTAACAAAGTCAACTTCTCAGGACAAGTGTGGTCATGGATCTTGGAGGAAAAACTACAATCATCACTTTACTAAACCAGATTACCACTTAACTACATTCTAAATTTTTGTCCTATTACCATAGATGAGTGTAAAATGAAATGTTTATAGAAATTTTAACACTTCTTTCCATTATTCATTGAAAAAAAGCAATTGAATTTCTTGTATGAGTAAACTAAACACATTTTTTATTTTATTTTTTATTTTTTGCAGAGAAACAAAGAGTTCTCAACATTATTGTCCATCTGAAGACAATATATTGGTGATGAACTCCTCACTATGTAAAAACATTAAAACAAACCAAAACAAGCAAAATATTGGGGCTTGGGTTATTAGAATATTTAGGAAGTTGCAGCGAAGTTGCAATGGAAGTTTAAGAGTCTCTAGAAAATAAAACCAGGAAGGCATAATTTGAAGTAGGTTTAAGGAGTTAAAAGAAAAATGTACTCATACTTGGCATGAAAGGAAGCCTAAGACAAACGGTTTTTTTTGACGTGTATGGGTTCAGGAAGTGGTGAGCCTAATGTGGCCAGACTGTGGCTGGAAGGGAATGAACAGAAGAGGCAAAGAGAAAGGGTTAATGCCAGAGCAGTCACTATCAGATCTGGCTTTTAGTTAGGGATGGGAAATCTTTGATGGCATCTGAGTGGAAATGTGATGTGGAGTTTATGAACATCACGTTGTCATATGTGCTTAAAATAGACAATAAACACAGAGATAGGGGGAAAATGAAACCAGCTAAAGGGCCATGGAAATAACACATTCTAGAATTAACACTCTTGTACACCAGATTAGAAGCATTGAACAAATTTAAAAGTGAGTCTGGAACTAAGCTAAGATTTGCAAGTGAGAGTTTGGATATTTATTTATAACTATTAGCCATGAACAGAACGCAAGCATCAAATGAGTGAGTACAGATTTAAAATAGAAATGCCCACAGACTATCATGATGGGATTCAACAGTGGTCATGGAGATCATCAGAAACTGTTAAAAAGTGGGACAGAAGCCCTGGAAAACAGGTGAGCGTAGTGTCTGTAGCAATGAACTGGAACTTCAAAGAATTGAGTCATCCATTTAATTACGGTCTGATGCTTGATAAAAAAGAACAAAATGTTGTAATTTGGTAGCTGGAATATGTGAGCCTTCCATGACATTGATAGAGGAATTTTCATGATAGAAATGCATGAAAACTTATTGTAGCCCGTTCAGTGGATGTGACAGTATTAACTGGAAAGATTGATGAAGGTAATCCTTTCATTAATCAAAGTTCTAAAGATGAGAAAAGGTACCAGTGAAAGAAATAATGAGATATTCTGATAATCACTGCAAGTGTGCATTTATATTGTATTTACCTTAGCCATGTTAAAGAAATGATTCAGTAAACAATTTAGTTACTGTTTTAACTCTTATTGAAAGTTCCTATTTTATCCTTATTGATAAATAAAATGTTCTTTTAAAAGGGTAAAGGTATAATGAGTAGACACATAAGCCAAAACCTTTTAAGGTCAATATTGTGAAGAAATGATGTGAATTGTAGAGGCCCAAATTACTCAGTCAGAGAATCTGAGCTTGCTTTACCCAGCAGGCTGCTTAAGGGGATGATTTGATCATGGGCGTGGTTACCAGGTGTTTGGAAGGGTCTGCACTTGGCCATGTGGTGTGTTTTGATCTAGCAAGGGGGAGGCCTTTTGCCTCGCCCCTTGGCAAAAAGAAATTATTCATGTGAGATAACTCAGACCAAGAAATAAAAATATGGTATGTATTCATTTATATGTGAATCTTAGCTGTTAAGTCTTGGATAAGCCAGGTACAATCTGCAAAACTACAAAGAGTAAGAATGAAGTAAGCAACTAGTATTGACAGACATATCTCCCTAAAAAAGGGAAATAGAATAGATAGTTGTGAGTAGATGAGGGGAAGAGGCTGAAATGAGTGGATCAATCGGGGATGGGGAGAATAGATAGGTACAAGAAGGAAATACAGGGAGAGAAAGCTAAATTTAAGAGCCACTTGAGGAGTAGTATGAGAAACCTAATGAAGTAGAAACTTCCCAAAATAATACATATATGGAAGTATTCTCATTAAAAGCCCCAAATGACAGAGGAGACACAGTCACAATTCTTTATGTCTTGTCACCTCATCAAGCTTCTAGGACAAAGAATGGGTTACACATAAGTCTGTTGTTGGCCAAATGTCAATGAAATCCCCAAAGAATAAGTCTATTGCCAGTGCTATAGGTTGCTCTCCCCCAACTAACAAGAATCCCTTATTCATGGAGACAATACCCACACAATCTACTGAACATGGAGAAGTTGAACTGGTGACTACCAATAACCTTCACTTATACAGGCTAGTGTTTTGATACAGGGAAGTACTCTGCACATTTCCAAAGGATAAACATAAAAACCAACATATGAACTCACACGGACTGAGGCAGCATGTACAGGGCCTGGGTAGATCAGGACCAGATGGGTTCCTAAAGCTGAAGAAGAAATATACACATTCTTTTCTCTCTAAACAATAAGCTATCTCCAATTTATAATCACTTGAAAATGATAATTTAATTTTCCCCAAGGGAGTCTCACTGTGGAAATAAAATACTCTTAAGGGTAGACTGCAACCCCAGGAGTAGATGATCTCAAATGCATTTTTGAGGCATGAACTCAAAATGAACAAATGAACTCAAAGGCATTTGGGGAAGTTTTTGTCTCATTCATTCTTTGTTTCTTTCTGCTAAATTATACCTTGTATTTTAATTCTTAATATTGTTCCCTTTTTATACTCTACAGGTCCTTTGCATATATATTATGGCTTCAAGTTTTGTGTTTTTATAGGATTCCTGAATATGTGAAGTAGTGGATCACTGTCTATTATTGTTTCTTGTGTCTTTTCTTACTCTTTTTTTTCTTTTGTTAGGGTGGGTCCAAAGAGGGTTTTTCTGAGTAACAATTCTGGCTAAGCTGAAACTTACTCTGTAGACCAATTTGATTTAGAACTCAGAGATACATCTGACAGCCTCCTAAGTGCTAGGATTAAAGGCATGCACCACCACCTCCTGGCTTCTTATGTTTTTTCTTTGGCTCTATTCCTTCTCTTTATTTTGTTCTATGTGTGATTTTATCTTTTATTTCATTTTAATATTAACCATTGGAATCCTGTTTTATTTTATTAAGAAGAGACAGAAAGGAAGTGAATTAAGACAGGAAGTGAGTTGGGGATAATCTGAGGAAAGAAGAGGGAAGGAAAACTGTAATATGAATATATTATATGAAAAGGCAATCTAATTTAAATAAAAGGTTGAAATTTTAGGGTAATTATAGGATCAAATAATCATAGATTCTAGGGAAAATACAATGAAATAAAATTTATCAAGGTACTTACACATCAATAAATGAAATTAATAACATTAAAATATAATAAAATGAACCATAGATATGGTAAAATAGCTTTTTTAGTTTACAAATAATTTTGTTTTATAACACACAAAGGCCTTCAAAACTCAATAACATAGCTCAACTTACATAAAGATAAAGATACAGAACTTTAAAAATATGTTTCTAAATATAATATATGTAGATGGGAAATAATCACATGGAATGAAATTTTAGGTTTTCTTCAGTGAAATGAAGATAAAACCATGACTAACGTTGAACTATGTATCTAAAGAAGCAGATATTATTTTAAACAGCACTGTATACTTTTAAGTAAAGTCAATAAAACTATTATAATGCCAAAATTCATGAGAATATTTTTCTGTACTTGACATATCACAAATGGCTTGTGAAAAAGAAAATGACAAAACCACTTTGAAAATACTTGGCACAAAACTAGCAGCATTCAAGCATTCTATTGCTAGGCATACACCCAAAGCAGATGAGAGAATATATCTACAAAACATAAGCTGAACACTCATAACAGTTTTGCAGTAACAACGTGAATTGTAAACAACCCTGATACCTAACTGCAAGGAATGAATAAATATACAACATATCAATATTCAGCATTAAAGGAAACATCTGGATGCATGTAGTAATGAAGAGAAGACACCAAAGTCATAAGGTCAAATGAGCCATGCCTCATGATACAAAGGTAGTAACTCCCTAATAAAGAACTTCACAAAGAGCAAATCAAACCTTGAATCCCAGCTACTCAAGAGCATGAGGTTGGAATACCAGAAATTTGGGGGCAGCTTGAGATTAGTGATGTCAAGGCCAGTCTGAGCAACTTAGAAAGACACCATATGCGTGTTTGCTAATCCTGTTCAGATGTTTTGGTTCAATCATCAATATAGTGACAGAAAGACAGAGAGAGAAGGAGGGAGGGAGGGAAGGAGGGAGGGAGGGAGGGAGGGAGGGAGGGAGAGAGAGAGAGAGAGAGAGAGAGAGAGAGAGAGAGCGAGAGAGAGAGAGAGAGAGAGAGAGAGAGAGAGAGAGAGAGAGAGAGAGAGAGAGAGAGAGAGAGAATAGTGAGCTTCTATGTCTATGTCATGATTCTACAATCAAGGTCACTGACTAGAAATTTGTGGGTGGTAATGTTAAAATGTTTTGGGCAATATTTGTCCGCATAAATAATCTTTCACTGTCCACTTCTTATCTGACCTAATATCCTTCTAACATATGACACAGTTTAGAACGTATGAACTCGACACACCACTACTTTCCACCATTACGAAAAACTAACCTGGATGAGCATTTCTGAGCTACAAACACTTATTTTGATGCAGATGTATTTTGATACATCTTCTTCCCTTTGAGCTGAGAGCTGTATATATTTGTTAAGGAGTGAAAGAAGTAGAAGAAAAAGAAGAAGAAGGGAAGAAAAGAGGGAAAGAGAACCAGTGCTCAAAGTCAGAAGATGATGTTGGGAAGAGAGACGAATATACCGCTCCAGGAAAATGGATAAAGTCTTCATGGCTGAACAGAATTATATGCATGTTACTTACATTACTTTAACTTTGGGGTAATTTTATTTCTTATTTTAAAATCCTATATAATCTAAAAATCTAAAATTTCTATTATGCAGTATTCATGTGAATTACAAATTCCAGTATATATGCATAAATAATGTAGCAGGCTAATTTTTTAATGGAGTAAAATAATCATTGGGTAATCAAATGGACAACTCATTTTAAATACAAATGTGTGTTAATAATGGAAAACTTAAGTCCCAACAAATGAATAAATCCAGTAGCTGGGGCTTTGAAAGGATCCAATTAAATAGATAATCCAGTGGCTAATCTGATCAAATAAGCAAAGAGTCAAAAAAATCACATGAGAAAACTTATTATAGAACAATATTTTCCTTAACTCTGTTTAAACAAATTTAAAAATTGACTTCAGATTCTAAGAAAATATAAATTGCCGGGAAAGCTTAAATGTAAACAAACCAATTATCATGGTAAGCATTGAGAAGGCTGTCAAACACTCCTTCCAAAGGAAAACATGCCTGGAGATTTTCACAAGTGATTCTATCAAACCTTCAAAACACAAATATGTTTAGTGTTGTTTAAATGTTTCCAAACAGAATGAAAGAAACGTTCCTCCTTGTTTTCTTCCAAATTTCCATTTGAAGAAGTAACATACGTTTTTCTTTATATGTTCTTGGCACGTTTCAAATATTTACTCATTGTAGTAATGGGTAGGTGGATTCCTGGTTGCCTACATAGAATGCTTGTGAATCTGTGTGTTCTCTTCTTTCAGATGCTTTTTGTTATTTCTGTCGAAAGACTGATTGGTAAGTACATAATTTGAAATGTAGGGTGCAGTGTACCCTAAAAGATACAAAACCCCACTGCTGTTTAAGCAGAGCAGGTTGTCTCTGGCAGTTCAATACCACAGAATTTTATCACAAAGGGCACTTCCATGTTTTTTTCCTTTTTATTCTATGCAGAATATTTAGCCCATAGTAGATACCTTCTCTGCTAATTCCATTTTTTCCTTTATAAATACTCAAACCAATCTATTTTTCTTAGAATTCACATTTAAATTCATCACCCTCGTTATCATGCATTAACGTATAATGAACTGTTATGAATCAGTTGATTTTATGCAATGTAACATGTATTACTGTTTAGTGTATATAATTTTAAGAGTCTTCATAACCAAAGTCAGCATACTTATTTTTTTTTCAGTTTCAGTGTCCACTACTGATAAACAACTAAATGCGATCATTGCCAGTGAAAGACAGAGAAGATCCTGAAATACTGAGCCATAAATAGTAGAATATTGTTGTAGTGTTTATTGTAGTAAAGTGTGAATAAATTGATGCTTACCACCTCAGTCATCTTAACTGTATGATTCCTTGTTCATTTATGTCCACCATCTCCATATAGCTATCACTGTTCTCTATTTCCCAACCGTGAGGAGATGTTTTCAATGGAAAACAGTATAAATTTCACTGACCTATTTGCACTTGCTGTGAGGAATTGGCATCAGTGAGATAAGAAATTAGCAACCTTTTAACGATAATTGCTCCCATGTTCATTGCTCTCAATTTTTTTAATTTTATTTTTTTCTTTATTTTATTTTACATATCAACCAGAGTTTCTACTCCCTCTTCTCCTCCATCTCCTTCCCCACCTACCTTCTACTCCCTATCCACTCCTCCTTCCTCTCCTTTCAGGTGGGGTAAGGTCACCCTTGGGAATTAACAAAACATGGCATATCAAGTTGCTGCAAGACCAAGCTCCTCCCCACTGCATCAAGGCTGAACAAGGCTCTCACCATAAGGAATAGGTTCTAAAGAGCTAGTTCTAAAGAGCATCAGGGAAAGGTCCTGGTCCCACTGCTCAGGGGCCCCACAACACTGGCTTTCCACTGTAATCAGATTGGTGACTACCCTAATTGTCAGCATAGAGCCTTCATGTAGAACCTGATGGAAGCAGATGCAGAGATCCACAGTCATGCACTGACAGAGCTCTGGGAGTCCATTTGAAGAGAGGGTGGAGGGATTATATAAGCAAGGGGGCATCAAGATCATGACAGGAAAACCCACAGAGAGATGACCTGGGCTTTGGGAGGCTTTGGGAGACTCTGGATGGTCAGCTAGGGAGTCGGCATGGGACCAACAAATGTCCTCTGCATGTGGGTGAGAGTTGTGTAGCATTCCTCTCATTTCTAGAGTTTAATCAGCCAAACAAAGTTAGCAGCTTGATTATGATGACAAAATACTAGAATATAAATACCTCTCTGTTTAGAAAGATTGATTTATCAGACTGAGAGTATTGATTATTAAAATTGGACCCAAAGTCAGGCAGCCACTTAAAATTCATGTTTCGTGCATAGGAGTTAATTATAGAAAAGGATTTTTTTTTCAAAACTCAAAGAAAAATGTATGAAATGACTCATTGTACAGATGGCTACTACTTCAGAGACTGTTGCTGCCAAAAACATAAAATTAAAATAAACATCAGCATATGTTATTCTCAATTTTCTAAATTTTGTATTGTTTTTAATGGGAGACGGTACAAGCCATCAAATACCATAGGCACAAGTTGGTATAAATGTGTGCAAATATATACTGAATATATGATAACTTGGTAACTAATATCAAATTTGGACTTTGAAAATAAATTACCTAAATTACTATTTCTGGGTCTTGCTTTGTAATAGATTTATTTTTTAGTCTAACTTGTAGAGCACAGAGAATTTACTTGAAATGCACTGAGTAAACTTTGATAAGGATTTACATATTTGAAAATAAGTATTTTAGTATGACTATTTATTAATGAGGTTGATAAATAATAATCCTATCTTTTTATATTAATCTTATACAAATCATACCATAAGTTCCATTGGAAAAGCAAATAAAGGAAATGAGAGATTGTGGAGGTCGGACTGGAGTGGGGAAGGAATTATTATTAGTGTATACTAAATTATAATTAGTTAGGACCAGGAAGTTTTGATGTGATATTGCACAGTATGTGACCACAAACAACAAAAATAGAATTTTTATATTAAAGAACTATGAGAGGATTGTCAATGTGTTCAAACATAAATAATTGGTAAGCCAATTATGTGATGAGCTGAATTTAAATATTATACTTGTTGTGCACATGTTGCGTATCAGGTGGTACTCTATTAAAATTGGAAACGTTCGTGTTTTTCTGTGTCCATTCAAATAAATAAATAAATAACCCTCACATGTCCTTCAGCATAGAGAGAGGAGAAATAAAAGCCTTTGACAAACCACTGGTGATCAGAGCACAAAATCATCCAACAAAAGCTATAGCTTTTGCCTAAAAATCGTTTAGAAATTGATATAGGACCTTAATTTTAAAAGCAGAAATTTTGGAACATTTTTTATTCAAATATAACACTGTTCATCATGCATGGACTCACTTTCTCTTAGTACTTTTTTACTCTACTCAGATTTTATCTGGGAAAAGCTAAACATGCTAGGTCTCTCATGCAGGTCAGATGGACACAGATTGACAATGTCTCCTCCATCATTGAAAGACTGAGACCGATGCCAGAGGTAAAGATGGCTGATTAAACAGGAAACCACATGAAGGCTTGTGGAGTCTAGCTGGCCGCTATTTCTAATGAAGGATACCGCGGAGGGCAGCCGGGCTTTTGCATGCCTAGTCAGTGGCTGTTGACACTCATGAGCCTTTTCAGAGCGTCACATGGTGAATGGCAACTGATGAATTGTTTTTCCAGCTTCCAAACTTTGTGAATATCTCCTATTAGAAGGATATGTACTGAGAGTTTCGGATTCTGGGAAATCTATATACAGATTTCTCCATGAAGGTATATGAATGAATGCAAACAAATAGACCAAAAAAAAAGTATTTGGAGTTGATATAGGTGATTCAGAACCATTTACAGAAAATAAAATGATTAATTGTTATAGAGGCTAAGATAAAAAGAAAACATTTCTGAATAATGAAACTGCAGTATTTTCTCTTTTATTTGAACTACTCACATGACATTTGACTAGAAACTAAATCCTGTTCCCCATATACTTAGTTATGAATTCAGATCATCACCCTTAAAGTATGGTATAGTATATAAGCATTAGAATTGTATCTATTTTGAAAGGTCCAAAGATTTGTGAGAGAAACCCTCACAGTGCTTCTTTGTTGACACTGCTGTGTATCATATTTGAGGGGTGTACAGAGGGTTCTGTAGACAAGTTTCTACACGGTCTTATTAAATAAAAAACAAAAAACAAAAAACATGGAGTCAAATATAGAGGTGAAAGCCTTAGAGAAAGATCAGGGAAATAGGGAAACCACAGGTAACCTTACCTCACCAACTCTGCAGCTTCCAAATAGGAGTTACTTTCTGTCTACCCACACATTTATTGCTTTGATGTTCTGCCATCTCATTGGCTCTCTTAGCCCAGCTACCTCATTTCCTCTTCCTACCCAGCTCTGTCAGTTTCTGAACAGACCTCCAGGTCTCTATGGTTGGTACTGGAATTAAAGGCATGTGTCACCATGCACGACTCTGTTCCCTAGTCGGGCTTTGAGCATACAGAGATCCTGCCTGCTAAGTGATAGGATTAGGGCATGTGCTGCCGCTGCCTGACTTCTTTGTTTATTTAAATGGCTTGCTATTTCCTCTGCTCTCCAGGCAACCTTTATTTATTAAAGCACAAATAAAATATCACCACATTTCTCCCTTTTTTGTCTAATAAAAAATAAAAAAAATTAATAAAAAAGATATAACTAATATAAGAAAAACTATATACAATAAGTACAATAATTATATACAATATATACAAGCAATAAATAATCAACAATGTCTAGTCCATTTATATTTGACAAATTCATAGAAAATATTCCATTATCTATCCTGGTTTGGTGAGTCCAAAATGTACCTGATTCACTTTCTATCCTATCTTGTATTACTACCACAAAACTATCCTGTAATGTCTTTCAAATTTATACACTTTAAACCTCCTTAGCAAGTTTCTTTTCTGAATTTCTTAACAAGGAAAAATGTTACTGCAGCTATCTAATCTTCAACTCCCTCCGAGACCCCAGAAGGAAGTATAACCCAGTAAAAAAGGAAGTGCAAACAATTGACTTCCCCAAAAAATGTGAGTTGACAGAAATAGCCAGTTGTCTGGACAGTCACTCTGCATTGTTGGGGCATCATTTTCAGCCTACAGGCTTAGCATATCTGACAACTCATTTGTGAAGCAGGTTGTATGCAAGGCCTTCAGCTCCATCCCACATTCAGTGCGAGTATTCCATGTACCAGATAAACTTGAATTCTGCCAATGTCCTGTCATGATTCAGGATTTTAAATTCTGGAAATTGCTGGTGTTTTTGGAATTCAGCTGCCCATTCTTCTCAGCCTGTGGTTGGTTTCATTTCGGGATCCCATTCTCCTCTGCATCCCATCCTTCTCAGCTTGTGGGTGGCTTCTTCTCCTTTATTAAATGCCAGTGTACCACTGGCTACTGTTCCACTGCACACCAGAAGCCTGTTCAGCTGCCTTTGAAGAAAGGGGCACTGTACCTTTTCCAGATTGCAGAGCCCACTTCAGGGATGGTGCCATATTGTCCTGGCTGCAAGGGATGCCTGTTGTCAAAGATGCAATCACACTTGTCTTGGCAAGAATCAGTAGTCCTTTGTTTTGTGTCCTGTCTGTCCATTTTGGACAGCATACTCTCAATAGTCAATGCAAGGACACTTTGTTGCCCAGTGGCTAACTTTTGCCACAATGAAAATTAATTCCATAAGTATTTTATTGTTTTTATAAATATTGAGCTTATGCTACATATTGGAAGGCCATATAACTTATTTAATAAGCAAAAGACATAATTTCCCACATAATTGTTCTGAAAATGATAGTTCTTAGGAAGGTGATTATGATTCTTACAATTATACTCTTACTCAGTCTTCTTAAGAATCTCTAGGTGTTTTAAACCTTTTTTTTTTTTTTTTTTTTTTTTTTTTTTTTGGTTTTTCGAGACAGGGTTTCTCTGTGTAGCTTTGCGCCTTTCCTGGAACTCACTTGGTAGCCCAGGCTGACCTCGAACTCACAGAGATCCACCTGGCTCTGCCTCCCGAGTGCTGGGAAGTGTTTTAAACCTTAATGACATATTATTACTTGAACATTCATAAGTCAGTAGAGCTCATAATTTACTCTTCGTTTCTTCTGATAGTGATTGTCAGTACTGCCTCTTTAGCTCCACATCAAGTGGGTAAAGATACTGAGATCACGCTGTTTCTGTGCAGAGTTAATTTGGGAACAGCTCTGAGTATCACTGCAAGGAAAAATATGAGAAGTAATAAAGACAAACCTAAAGGATCACATGTTTAACCAGTATGGAGAACTGGTGTTTGGAAGCCTCTGCAAGATATCCCAGATGAAATGTAGGGGATAGCATACTCCATCCAAGCTTCAACCAATGCTCCAGAAAGACCAAATGATGTGGAGGAGACCGAGGTGAGAAGTCTTTCATTCCCTGTGAGGGCTTGTGAAAAAAACATTATTTAATACTCACTGCTGCATTCTTTTCTCCAGGAAATAATCACTTTTGCAATGCTTTCACTAGAGGTTTCTTGGACTCATGCTCAGACACACAGAGGGATCCAGATGAAAAGTAACCCTTATAGTAATGTCAATATCTGTGTCACTAAGATCCACAGACACTTGCCTTCAATTGTGTTTCACAAGGGAAGAGTTTACCAGACTTCAATTTTGGTTATTATTACTCAAAATAATAACAATCCATTGGTTAGTGGGATGATACTCAAACCTCCAGTGCTAGTGCTAAATTCAAGAGCACGACTGTAGTTTATCATTATTTCTGTACTTTCTACAAGGTTCCATAGAATGTAGCTACATCTTTGTTTGTTTGTTTGTTTGTTTGTTTGAATCAGGAACATTTTCCTGGTGGAGATCACACAGAACTGATTCTTGGAAGTCCTGAAATTCTTGCCGTAATGCCTTTCTTATACAAATTGAAATATCAACTTCCCTTTAAAGCTAGACATCATGGACTGTGTATTAAATAAGTCTTATACATGCCCTTGGCTCCCATTGTGTAAATTTGCCCACATCACTTAGTCTGTCTTTGCCTTCCAGTGTATTGTATTAATGATCTTGAAGCTATCATGTAACAGATGTATTCTATCTCTCTAGGGAATGCTTACCAACTATTTGCACTGAAGTGTTAGCCTTTGGGGAATTAAGTTCAGCTAATTTACAAACCTCAAACTGAGGAGGTAGGAAGCACAAATAACCCATATAGGTCACCGGAAGTCACTTTACTCAGTCTCTGTCACTCAAAGAGTTAACATCGGACTACTTACAGTTAATAAGCAATAACATGTTTGTTGATGTGGGATATATATCATATTGTAGAACACAAAATCCCATAAGAGAGAGGTAATCTTTTGTATCTTGTTCCTCAGCTACATCTTTAAAAGATTATTCTTCCTCTCCATCAGGGTAACATTTGCATATTTTGTATATTTTCCCATTCCATTCTTGATTCTGCGAATCACATTTTATCACATCATGAATTGAAATAACTTACATCATGCCCAAGTAGACAGAACCAAGCAGTGCATAGTGACTTGGTTTCCCACGGACAACTTGTGTAATGTGTATCAATTTCTGCTTCAGATTGTATGACTTTGTTCATCTATCCTACTTTATTGCATTTCTTTTTACTTACTAAGGATTGAAACCTATTCCACATAAAATTCAATAATACTTCTAATATTTAACTGACTAATGAACCACATGATCATAGATAGAGAGGAGTGTAGCTTGAGTAAGCTGCACAGTCCTTTTCAGAACATCCTGAAAGTCTGTGAAACTCTCCAAATCTCAGAAGTAGGATGTGTGCTATGAACCTAAAGAGGCCTACTAAGCATTATACTTCATTTGTAGTGAAAAAGAAGGTGCATTTATATCTCATATTGAAAGAATCATACACCAGAGCGAAAGACTGTTGAGGAAGGACCCTGAACTTTTCTAGTATGTGTCTGCCAAGTACCCAGCTGTCTGTTTCTCCAACCACTCCACAGACTCCTCAGTAAAATACCTTGTAATACTTACCTTGGTTTCTGACTTTAATGATAGGATGGGCCCCATGGCTTCTTTCTATGCTTCCATTTCTTATAAAGTAGGTATTTCTGCAGTCATGGTATGCCAAGTGTAGTTTTCCAAAGAAGAAACTCATCTAAATCTGAGAGAAATCATTGTTTTATAAGACGCTTGTCCATCTTGGGGTTTCTACTGAGTCTTTCTGGAAGGTGTTAAGTATTGACATAAGAAAAGTACACCACATTTGAGGGCCAGAAAGTTAAAAAAAATGTTTCCAAACACAAATGATTTTTCATGTTCTGAGTGTTTCTGTTATATCTAGGGACATTTTCCTTTTCACAATTGAAGAAGAGGTATATCTGACACCTAATGAGTGAAAAAAAAGGATGCTTGTACATTTCCTATGCAATGCAGAAGTTAGCCCTTTATAAAAAGGACAGATTAGGTCTAAAATGTCAACTATGCAGAGTTTCAGAAGCCATGGTTTAGAGGAATGTGACCGTTCAATGTATTTTCTGTATCCACCCAGCGTTTTCAATCTGTGGACCCATTTCCTTCCTTAATAAAGGTGTTGAATTGTTGTGTGCATCCTAGCTGGATATTATTAAGTTCTTTTTAGAAAAATTTTAAACAGTTTGTAAGCCTATTTTTCTACTCCATCAACCTTCAAGGATGTACAGGTGGTATATTTTGGAGTGAATCTCTGTGAATGGAATAGCATCAAGTTTACTGGGCAGATGAAGGAGTTATACCTGAAGTTGTTTAAACTGAGTCTCTTGACAGAATGAGGAGCCCTAGAGCCAAGGTGGCCTTAATAGATAGATGGGGAACAAGTTTGTCAGTTACATCCTCACATGATACTGTCACTAACTGTGAGGCCCCTACTGGGATGAAGGATCACTTTAGAGAAAGGAAATTATCTCTGTGCAATATAATTGAGAATAATTTGCAGCAGTTCTTTTAATAATTTGAGTTATTATTTGCCAACTTTGAAGGTGGCATTTGTACAGACACTAAAATATCTACTGTAATGAACTGAAGTGATTGACACAGGACCCAGGGATCTGATATCACTGAAATAAGTATCATGAAATGAAACCTTTCACATAGAACACAAATGGAATAAATATAAATATATATATGACAAATTATTAAGCATGAAATGAAGATAAAAATGAGGAATGATAGCACATTGATTACCAATAAATTAAGTAGAAAATAAGAAAGGTTTAGATCAATGATAATTTTATGAGACTTTGTTATGTTCCAGCTATGAGAAAGGCTCAAGAGAAGTAGAAAATTTGATTGCCATTAATAGTCAAATACAATACTAAGAGCAAAAGTATGCATATAAATATTAAAACAATGAATTATATTGATGATTCTTACACTTAATAGCTTCAAATTTTTAACTGTGCATAAGCATAAATGTCTCTGTGGGGATATGTCCATGTGTATGAGGGTGCCAACAGAGGACACAAAGTGTAGATCCCCTAGAGCTGGAGAGTTACAGCCAGTTTTCATTCAAAGAGTGTATGTGTGCTGAGAATAAACCTGGTCCTCTGAAAAGATAGAAGGTTTTAAAAAAAATAGTGATCCATCACTTGAGATCCCATTATCTTTAACTTTGGATGAAATAATTTAAATTTTATGATTTTTCATGTTTTAATAATTCCTGAATATTTTTTACATGTGGATAATAATGGCTATGATCATACTCTTTTATTTCTTCATCCAGCTTTGCCATATATCCTGCAATCCCTTCCAACATTAAGCACTCATTGGTTTTTAATAACCCAATGACTAAATGAGCATGACTGTGAGGCCTTCCATAACAGCATGGGAAACCAATAAGCAGGCACAACATCAGAATGCTTGATTCTCTTTGCATCTATTTTATAAAGGTATTTTAGTATGATACCTATTCTTTGTTATTTATTTCTTTACATTGTGTTCATATAAACGTCATATCTTTTTTCTGTATTGCAATTGTTTGAAAAATTTTCAGCTGCACCCTAAAAATAAATTATACAAAGCTTCAATGATGAAATACCTTTAATTATGCCATCTTTAACTGATACTTCCTTATACTCTGTTTAAGGAAATAGTTATTTTTAATAGACTACAGTTTTTATAGTTTCTTCTACTCACCTCTTCTGAAATTCCACAATTACTCATTAGCTTTATAAAATTTATTAAGAGGTGATTACAAATTTGTATTTCTTTGTACATCCTGAATACACTTCAGTAAGTTTAGAAAGTCTGTATTTATGATTTGTGAAAAATGCTGTATTTACATTTTACTTTTAATATAATAATTCTTAGATGTGGGAAGTTATTTTTTCTTATTACATACATAATAATAAATATGTCACTATAACTGAATATATTTTATCTCATGACAGCTTTGGTAGTTGCTGTTGGAATCTGATGGAAAGATGCCAGAAAGGATACTATACATTTTGTAATTTATAGGTTTCTCTGAACAGTAGGAATATTAGTGAAATGTTGACAGTGATTTCAGAAGTTTTCTGTTGTTAAGAAAGAAAAATTGATTGAAAATGACTAAGTAAAATTGGGATGTATAAATTGATAACATTCTGAACATATTTATTCATGAGTTTTAAAAGCATGTTACTCCTTTTGAATATTTATATCTAATAATTTCACAGTATATTGCATTCATGCTGTTTAAAAGGAACTGAACTACCCAAAAGTCCAACTTAAATTGTGAACAATATGCAAAATGTAAGAAAATAAATATTATTCTGCAATGTTCAAGTTTTTCATTAATTTAAGAATCTGTAGGAATATATATAACACTTTGTCACTTAATTTAATTTTAATTCCTAGCATTTAAGATTCAAAGTTAATTTTCTAATATATTATTTTTACTCTTGAAGTAGTATTAAAATGAGTTATTAATATTCAATTTTGTGTGATAAGTGATATATTCATATTAATTTATATACAGTAAAGTAAACCAAGAATTTAAATTAAAAACAAAGTAAATAATAAATTATCCTGTTATACTAGTAGAGTTAATGTGCAATATAGAAAATTTTAATTACCTACATCTCACAAGTAAAATAAAATATTTGTGAATTTATGACATAAAATTAGAGATTTCTATTTATTTTGAAATAGTAAGGACAGTTTACCACTAAATAATGAACATTTATTTCTTTTAAACTTCAAACATTCTTATTTTTCACTATTCCTTGTTATATAGCTTTGACCGACTCCTTCCTATATTTTTCATGAATTCATTTCATTTTTTTTACTTCTAATGATATAAGTCATATTTAATGGTATACCAATGCACCTATTTTTCACAAGGCATGATGGTTTGAAAACACTCTGTAATTAGTGGTTGCCAAGCATATGAATGGTACTGTATTTCAGTAACCTGTACCTATTCAAGTCTCTCCTATTGTAACAAAATTAAAATAAAGTCATATATATCAAAAAGCCATGTATTTATATACCTATGTGTCTTCTATTTTCATAAAGTAGATCTTTTTAATTCATGTGTTCAGAACATACTCTAATAATAAAGACATTTATAATATATCATACTAATTATACATGTTTCATTTGAGGAGCAAACTCTGGCAAAAAGGAAAACATAAAATTTTAAAAACTATGATCCTTTTTTCTGTGAAAGAGTTTACACCAGCTAATTTGCTCTTCCTAATGAGGTTAGGTTGAAAATCACTGCAAACAACCTTCAAGTCAATGTAATAATAATCTTTGTTTTCAAATGTAAGTTTAACCAATAACACTTGCATGAATGAAACATTTTTTTCACTCTAGAAAAAGATTGAAATGATGAATGATTGTCTACTTTCATTTTAAAACTATTGCCAAGTGAATATTCTAGTATTTATATTCAGAAATGTCTGAAATAGAATATTGGGTGTTAAAAATATGGTAGCATCACAGCCGATTGCATATGGAAAATATGGAAGAGAAAAACACTTTGGTGAAGTATTCAAGAATAGCTCAAAATCAAAATCAAAACAATTCTATCATGAGAGAAAACACATGGTTTAGTTAAATTGTATTACTTCTTCTAAGTTTGTCCTATTGACAGACTAGAATACATGTAAAGAGTTTTGTTGTCCTTCATAGATGATGGCTCACTCATCTTTTAATAAAGAAACTTCTTGCAGTAGTAGTAATTAGTACAGAGAGCTATGATTGGCAATGTTCAGAAAATGAAAGACTTTAGAACACTTAGTCCTAAATGGGATGTTTTCATCAAGCTCCTCCTCGTAAGTCTCCTGATAGATATGTTCTATGAAAAGAAGGCAGGAAGTTTGTAAGAAACAGATGTGATGCATAACTCCAAGAGAGCAGTGTCTTCTAGACTCTATAGGACTGATGCACATATGAACTCAATGAATCTGTGATACTTTGCACAGATTCAAGCCAGAAGGTGTCGAACATTGAGAGGATCAGGTGAACACAAGGTCCTCTTCCTAGACAAGAAGTTATTTGCAGTTGATGCCCTTAGGTACAGTCAGTTTTTTCTAATGGCATATCACTGTGTGTATCAACCACAATCTGGGACACACCTTATGAATAGGAATAGTTGGCCAGCTCAAAAATAAATTATGTTTTGTTGTTGTTGTTGTTGTTTCTGTTGTTTTATTGTTTTCGTGAAGGGATTTGTTTCATTTTGTTTGAGAATTTGTTGTCTTGTTTCGGTTTTGTTCTTGTTGTATTGCTTCTGTTTCTTCTTTGAGTGCTTTTTAAATTTTATGTTTTAAGAGAGAGAGCAATAGAGTTGGTTTAGGAAAGTGGTGAGGATCTGGGAGGAGTTGAAAGATGGGAAATATGTTCCAAATAAATTATCAAATTCTTATGAAAAAAGGACAGTTATAATAAAAAAAGAAAAGAAAACATTGAATCTTGCCTGAAAGTCCCATCTCCACCCTCCCAGGTCTGGCTCTGTTTATACACTGACTTTCCATGTATGTCTCACAAAAATAAAGCTTACCAGCCCCTCATCCACACTCCAAAGTGTAGATCTGAATGCTCAGCTGGAGCATCAGCAAGGCCTGATGTGTTATCAAGAATGTTGCATTGAATTAACAAACTCACATATGCATGCCTACCTCCAATTACTCATCTGCTAAATCTTTGATTTACGTGAATTTACTCAGAAAAAACCATTCTGTACCATCTTCTCGTTAGAAAGCTAGATCCAAATGAAGACTGTTCATGCATCAGCCTTAGATGAATTCCCCCAGATTTTGCATCTTTGCCATAAGCGTGCTCCCTAACCTATTTCCTACTATTTTGGTCCTGCAACATTCTGGCATAAAGTAGGCTCCAATCTCATATTAATCATACAACAAAGGAAAATGTCTATGTGCCCATGACACAATATAAAAGCAAAAACAACAAGGATGTTTATTATAATTTGCAACCCAGACCACTAATACTACAGGAATCTTTTTCATTGCTAATTGCTTAAATAAACATCAGTACATAAAATTTAAAAGAACAATGATAGACTTGATCAAATGAGATAAGAAGTTTAAAGACAATATAAAACAGAAAAGATCTAAATAATCTTAAAGAGGATGGCAACAAATAAATGCCTTAGTGATATCTGAGAAAAGAAAAATATATTAAGAAATGAAGTCATGAAGAGTATTCATGGTTTGAAAACTGCACTCAATAGAATTATAGAAATGATGAAGACTTTGAAGTGAATTAATGTGGAATTGAAAAACACAATAACCCAATTAGAAAACTCAAGAGAAAGATTTAAAGTAGAATGGATCAAGCTGATAAAATGTTAGAAGTAGAGAATAAATTAGAGGAATTAGCATACACAAGTAACAAATATGAAAATTAAAACAAAGATAAAAGGAGCCTGCAGAAACCTTTGGACACAATGGAAAGAAGGGATTTTCAAGGTATAGGCATAGAAATAGGAGGAGAATCTGAGATCAAAGACAGAGACCAGATCTTCAACAGCATCAAACATGAAAACTTGCTCAAATTATGAAAAGACATACCAGCAACTCAAGAGGGGGCTTAACATGCCTGGTGTTCAGGTTTTTGTTCGATGGTTTATGTCTAAAGTTTTGTTTTGTTTGCTGCTCTGTTCATTATAGCAAAAAACTTGAAACAACCAAGATGTCCTTCAACAGAAAAATGGTTAAAGAAAATGTGGTACATTTACACAATGGAGTATTCCTTAGCTGTTGTTTTTACAGACATCATTAAATTTGCAGGCAAATGGAAAAATCAGAAAAAAAAAAAAAACAGTTGGAGAAAGGTAATACACATAATAAAGCTAACTATGTTACGTGTATCATAGTATGTATCAGTGGATATCAGGCATTAAATAAATGTTAAGCAATCTACAATCCATAGACCAAGAGAGGATTAGGTATAGCAGAAAAGGACTAGGGGTACACATAGATATCCCTGGAAGTAGAAATAAAGATGGGATTTATGGATGGACTGGTGGTGGGTGGGGACACAATTGAGAGGTAACTCAAACAATAATAGGTCCAGCCTATATTGCTTGTTCCCAGGGTCCGCGGAAGAGTCTACCAATCAGCTGAGGATTCTAATCTGAGAGATATTCAATAAATGTAAGCACGTTGAGTTCTTTAGTCCATTCACTTTATTCTTCTATGGCGATTCTATCCTCACAGTTTCTTTTCTTTCTTACTTAGCTCCTCTGGGTCCCTCCTGCTCTCAGTCCCTCCTGCTGTTCTCTCATTATTCTACCTAGTTCTTTCCATCTCCATCCTCATCTTTGTTCTTTTCCATCAATCCTATTCTTCCAGTGCTCTCAAAGAACCAGTATATATACTCACACAGTAATTCTTTGGTAAAGCAATGTGAGGCTTGAAGTTTTCAGGGTCTCAGAGAGAGGTGATAAGGACCCACACATAAAGCAATTAATTGTCAGCTTCCAATTACAACCCAAAAGAGGAGTGACTAAAGGGGAGTTCTCTGGTAGGGTCAACTAAAGGCTAAGATCAATTAGGGAATTTACGTGCTCAAACTATAATCTAGAAATGGCTAGATAGAATGTTAGCGGTCAATAAGTCACAAGAACGTAAACTGTCTTTGGCGCCACTTTTCCCACTCATCCCGGCTGTAGCTGTTTTCTGATAGGGAGGGGGACATATGCTAGGTGGCTAAGCAACCCATATCAGAGCACATAGTATTTGGTTAGTAAAAGCACTTTCACTCAGAGTAACTGCTGATGAGAAAATCTAGGAATAGCACCTGGCTGAGGAGGAATAAAAACTTAATTTGCACAAGAAAGAAGCTTGGTACCTATCACCTGCCTGGACTTGTAGGCAATCTCCTTGGGTCAGTGGGAAGTAACTGCCTTAACTCAGTATCTAGCAAATGGCTAAAACTTCACCCCCGGGAATGTGAGCAGTAAATCTCTTAAGTTAGGGTCTTGTGTAAATAACCCAGGATGAAGGTAAGGGGTTGAGGATTTAATTGTTAGTGGTTCTTTTCGCTATCTGTGAGTGAGATGAGCTAATGTTTAGCTATGTGCAGTTTTGTCCTTGGAAAAAGATATCTTTGCTGAAATACTTTTGTCTGGAGAATGTCCCTGGCCAGATATATGTTAATGAAAGATAAACACAGCTGGGATAGTTGTCCAATTACCCCAAATGTATAGGGAAAGTTGTGCCCAAGATTGAGATGCAATCATGAGATTACATGTGCACATGACATGGAGATGCACAGTAAATGGGGAGAATCATAGCTGTTATTGCACAAGAAGTTTACAAGAGACAGTCAGTTCATTCAAAAGGCAGTAATCCCATAACACCTTGTGTGATGGTTTCCTCTAACAGAACCCTTAGTTCTGATAGGTTGAACTTCTGAACACTAGTTGTCACTGCTGTATACTCTCATGGGCTTTCACTACCAGCGGCTCTCAATAGAAAGGAAGAAGTGGGCAAGGGGAGTGAAAATAGGGTTGAGGAAGGGAGTGTGGGGAGAGACAACTGTAATTGAGGTGCACTTGAGGGATGATATAGAATCTCGCGCAGTGAAAACTTCATAAAATATATGAAGGTGATCCTAATGAGGTCTTCTAATACTGGGAGAGATGGAGTCACAACTGGCCACCTCTTATTCCGAAACAAGGGTTCCAGTACAGGAAATGGGTTGCATTGGATTGAGTTGTTGGCCAAAGGAGTCACATGGAAATCCCCAAACAAACCAGGCTGTGGCTAAGACAAAGGATTGTCCTCTGCAATCTAACAGGAGTGCACAAGTACCAAATACATTACTCAAAGAGCTGTTGAACATGAAGAGGTAGAGTATGGTGATATTTTATTTGTACTGAAATGTGATTTTATTTGTATGTTAATAAATAAAGTTGCCTGGGGGTCAGAGCTAATAGCAAGCCATAGCAGAGCTGGGCATTCGTGGCGCACGACTTTAATCCCAGCACTTGGTCGGCAGAGCTCGGTAGATTTCTGTGTGTTCAAGGATACAGCCAACAGACAGTGATGAGGAAGTCATGTGGTTGGTTTTACAACCAATGAGAAGGCAGAACAGAAAGTCTATATAAAGACAAACAGACAGGAAGGAGGTCTCTTTCAGAGAGGTCTCTTGGCTGAAGAGGCTAGCTGCAGCAGGCAGGTAAGGCTCTTAGCTCTGATCTCTTGGCTTTTCTCTTTTCATTGGTTCTGTGTTTCTTATTTAATAAGACAGTTGGTTACATCTACAGTAGAGCTGGTGCCTACATGAAGCCATTATCTCTACATTCTAAAGACTTTGGTGTGAGAACATACTATGCAAGTTACCAAAAGAGAAACATAGATTCCAACCAAGCCACAAAACCTTTGACCTACCTTTGTCTGGCCTGTGAGATATGCTAGGGCAATGGTGACATAGAACTTGTGAGAGTAGCCAACCAATGTCTGATTTGACTTAAGGCTCATTCCACAAGACTGAACCCCTACCTGACACTGCTTTGTTGATCAAGAACTACAGCCTAGATAGCGCAGAGATCTAATGTAAAAACTAAACACTATTGGTATAAAACAGAATTGCATCAATTAAATGACTCCTAATGATATTTGGTTATACTCATAGATTAGTGCCTTATTCAGTCATCATGAGCAAAGCTTCCTGCTGAAGTACATAGAAACAGATACAGAGAGTCACAGCCAGTCTTTACACAAAGAGAGGGTCCTTGGAACTTCCAGATCTAAATGAGATGTCTCCATCAAATTCCCCTTTTCAGAGCTCAAGGACCCCTGTGGAAGAAGAGGAAGACAGAGTGTAAGACACAGAGGGGATGGAGCAAACCAGGAGAAGGCCTTCTGAATCAAGTGAGCAAGTCTCATATAAACTCATAGAGACTGAAGCAGCAAGAACAGGGCCTAAATAGATTTGCACTAGGTTCTCTGCCTATATATTATAGCTCTCAATTTAGAAAATTAGTATCCTTTGTGTGAACAAGTGGATCTCTGATTCTAGTAGTACGTCATCTTGGGCTCTTTTCCTTCTGTTTCTTTTCCTCGTCAAAGTTAAATGTGATGTTTTTTGTTTGTTTTGTTTTGTTTTTTTTCTACCATATTGTATTTTTTTTCATGTTTGTTTGTTATATCTTAGAAGCCTGTTCTTTTCTAATGAGAGACCGAAAGAGAACAGATCTGGAAGTGAGGGAGGTGGTAAGGAACTGGGAGGAGTAGAAGTAGGGAAAACTGTAATCAGAATATAGTGTGTGAAAGTATAGTCTATTTTCAGAAAGAAGGATAACATCAAAAGAAAAAATACAGGAAAGAAAATGCCTGGCTACAGTAGTAATCTGAGATGCAATGAAAAGGAATAAAGCATTTTTATATGTAGTTCTTGTATATAAGGTATGTTGACTTTAGTTTGAATACAACAACTATGGTGAGGCTATTTTTAAATCAAGATGTGGAGTAGTAATTATAAAGTATAGGGAACCAATTGGACTTTGAATCTTTTAAGGCCCAATGGTATGCTGGGGACAGGGCATGTAAAAAAGCTCATGATGGTAAGTAAAAACAAGTTTCTTATATTTCTTCATGCCAAGAAAGCCTGCGATTGTGACACAAATATATTCTCAAGTTGTTATTAGAGAATTCTTGTGTGTATTTGTTATGATTTGATTCTTATTGAATAGTAGATGTAGTAGCAGTCTGAGAATGTGAATTGGGCTGGAGCAAAAAGGACAGAGTTGAACTGAGATTGTTCATGGTACCTTAGCCTTTACAGAAAAGAAACTTATCAAGTGAGTAGACCAGTGTATGATGTTTAGGGAAACCCCCACCCTAATACTTCTTTACTAGTTGAATGTTGTGCTATATGTTGTTCTCAATTCCCACATTAAATTTTTTTCTAAGTAAGATCTTTTTTTTTTCCCCCCTGGAACTCTCTTGGTAGCCCAGGCTGACCTCAAACTCACAGAGATCTGCCTGGCTCTGCCTCCCGAGTGCTGGGATTAAAGGCGTGCACCACCACCGGCCGGCCTAAGTAAGATCTTAATTCAATATATTAACTATTATCTTCCAAAAACACTCATCTTGAAATGACTTCCTTTCCCCATTACTAAGAATAATATAAAGAATTTTTATGATGAAACTTGATGATGAATTTGTTAAGGTATTAAATACATATATATATAGAGAGATATATTTGAAAGTATTTCTATTATTGATGTTTAAAGCAGTGAACCATGCATTTATAATGATGATACATATAGAATTATGTAGATTCACAATTGAGTGAAGGAGCAGATCATGAAATGTTGATAAATTGAATGATGTCAGTCTATGGGAAGGTATTTGAATACAACGCAAACGAGCCTGTCTGGCTCTACATTTATTCCTGAAATACCGATAGTATAATGAGAGGTTTTTGAAGGTGAATCTAATTTAGGATATATTAGTAAGTAGATTAGGTGACAGAATCAGGATTTGAATGAGTATTGATGAGTTCAATGAATCAAAACAAATTAAATGAAATCTATTAGACTACACATAATGTATTAGGCTTATTCACCAAGAAACAACTGCAGAAATGTGGATTAAAGAAGATAAGCCTTGTCCTTAGCAAGTGTTTCAAACATATATGAGTTCTCAGTGACTAAAGATTTAATGGAATTCTTAAAATGCTCCAAAGATATGGAAATTTGCTCTTAGATTACTACAGAATACATAATGGGGAATTTGAGGATCATATCATAACCTAGAACTCAAGGTTCATTTAATGTAAAAAAATCCAGTTTTCACAAGAGATTTTCTACATGGTATCACCTTTTTTAGACTATGCTTATATTAATATAGCCATTCAGAATTTCTTTACTTTAAGTAATAATAATAATAATAATAATAATAATGTGGATATACAGATATAATAAGGAAATATGAATTGTGACACAAATTTTAAATGTTTGTTTTAAAGTATTATGTATTGGGAAAACTCAAAAAATCCTAGAGTAGATAAATCAGTAGAAACAAACTATATAGTCTTGTTATATAATGTTACCTGATATTGTTGGGGACAAGATGAAAAAACATCTCATGCCAGACCTTAGAAACAATTCACTCATCTAGGTGGTAGGCCATTGTGTATAGTCTATGTAATTACAGGCACATGGGCCAGGAGTTAGTGAAAGAAACTTGGGTGATTAAAAGGCAACTACAGCCCACACCATACTATCTGACAACTCGTTAAAGCTGTATCACTATAATTTTCTGCATGAGTTTCAGGTATCTCTACCCAAGCAACTGTCTATACCTTATATAACTTTCATAACTTATTCACAAGGAGGCCTTGGGAATTTTGTAATTTTCATTAATATTCTGAGTCTTCTGTGTCTCTTTCTTTTCCACAGAAGGAATGTTTGTATTTGATGGAAATAAATATATAAACATAACTCCATGTATTTCTAAATATTATGCTCATTAGAGGCCATTTGGTTAGTTTGTATTTTTTAAAAAAGCAGACACAACATGGTAAATATAATGTAGGATTTTATAAAATATTTTATTTTTCTATGAAATTTTCATATATACATAAAATATATCTTGGGCATACCCACCTTCATATTCCATTCAATTTATCTAGGGCCCCCACAACAAATCTTCCTCCTAACTTCATGTCTTCTCTTTTAGTTTAATTGTGTGTGTGTGTGTGTGTGTGTGTGTGTGTGTGTATGTGTGTTTGTGTGTGTGCTTTGTCTGTAAATAGACCACATGTATGTAGGTGATCACAAAGGGTGGAAATGGTATCATATTTCCTAGGATTGGAATGACGGATGGTTGTCAGATGCCTGGTGTGGGTGCTTGGAGCCATACTCAGTTCCTCTGCAAAGTAGCAAATGTTCTTAACTGCTGAGCCTTCTATTCAGCTTCACAACTTCCTCCTTTTGCTTTTTATTGTTATTATTATTCTTGTAATTGAATCCACTTATTCCAAACAGAGCACTCCCTGTGATAATGAATAGCAAAATGTAGTAAAAAAACCATTAACCATGAACCTTCTCTGTTACCCATTAAAGAACAGGGAAAGAAGAAAGAAGGGATACAAATATTTCTCTGTTGTTGAACAGGCTTTAAAATTCTGTTAGTCCTATCAAAATCTGTGGAAGATCCACTTAGAGCAGCCATCACTTGGGGGAAGGGGCACTGTAGGGAAAACATTCAAGACTGTAAGATCTCCAGGTATAGATGTCTTGGAGTGTACTTTAAAATGAAAACTGGCAGATTCCAGAAATATGGCAGTTTGAGTGCTAGGAATGTCTTTCTGTATTCTATGAATGTATGTTGCTCTGATTTGGTTGATAAATAAAATGCTGATTGACCAGTAGCCAGGCAGGAAGTATAGTATAGGCAGGATAAGCAGAGAAGGAAATTCTGGGAAGAGGAAGGCTGAGTCAGGAGTCTCCAGCCAGACACAGAGGAAGTAATTTGTGAAGGCAGAAATGAGAAAAGTACCAAGCCACATGGCTAAACATAAATAAGAATCATAGGTTAATTTAAGTGTAAGAGCTAGACAATAATAAGCCTGAGCTAAAGGCTGTACAGTTCATAAACAATATAAGCCTCTGAGTGTTTACTTGGGTCTGAGAGGCTGCGGGACTGGCAGGTGAGAGAGATTTGTCCTGACCACAGGCAATCTGGGACACAGGAAATCTTCCAGCTACATTTGAGGTGTTCTGACAATTTTCTTCTTACTTTATCTGATCTTGTCCATCAAGCATTGGATAATTAATTCTGCAAAACTCCTATTTACTCATTATTTTCCTTACATGAGCTCTAACAGTAGAAAATACTGAAATCTATATGAATTTTGTGTGTGTTCTAGAAAGCAGTTGCTGGAACAGTGTTTGGAGAACCATGAGATTAACAATAATGAAAGAAACATGAGGTAGTATTCATGTCCAGTAGCTATCAGGAACCCCTAACACAGACCTGAAAGAGTTATTCATTCTGGAAAGACTTGGTATCTCTGAAGGAGGGCTATACTGGATACTTTTATGTCAATTTGACACAGGCTAGAGTCTTCAGAGAGGAGAGAGCCTTAACTGAGAAAATGCTTTTGTAAGATCCTGTAGGCAAGCCTAAAGGGCATTTTCTTAATTAGTGACTGATCAGAGAGGCCCAGCCAATTTTTGGTGGGACCATTCATGGGCTGGTGGTCCTGGGTTCTATATGAAAACAGACTGAGGAAACCATGAGGAGCATGCCAATAAGCATCACTCCTCCATAGCTTCTGCATCAGCTCCTACCTCCATGTTTCTCCCCTTTTTGAGCTCCTATCTTGACTTTCTTCAATGATGAAAAAACAGCACTGTAGAAGTTCAAGCCAAATGAATTCTTTTCTGCCCAAGTTGCTATGATCATTGCAGAGCAGTAGTAATCCTCACCAGGACAAAGGCCAAGTGAGGGTGGAGGTAGCTAGGTAAAGTTTAGACATTTAGGGAGTACATTTGTTTTTAAAGATGACCACTTCTCAAATATGGAGGAAAGAATGAATGATGTATTGACTGTGAACTGCTTGTATGATTCCAGTCCTTGCTGTGTCTTCCATTAAAAGGTGACCTGAATGCAACAGGGTCACCATTTTATTTCCATGGTGTCACATTTCTACAAAGTTTAGAAAAAGTTACTTGGAGATTTAGTGGTTATCACTTCCTATGCCAAATAAAGCAGAGGTAAATTATTTAGGAACAAATCACAAACTACCTTTTAATCTTCTGTTAGTAACTAATTTCAGCTGCATGTATTCTCTACTACTGTCTTGCTGGATTTCTGTGTGGCATAAGCCTATGAGGCACAAATGTTCATTTCACGTGTGAAAACATCAATAAAATATTCTTCCGAAGTACTGGATACTGTCCTATTCTACTGTCAATCATAGCTGAGATGAATGACTGATGGAGAGAAAATGTATCATCTGGGTTTTTCACTGGCTTTTGTTATCTTAAGGGCACACAAGTAGTCATTTATTTGCCAAGTAACCATGGTAACTAACACATTGTGGTCACGAATCTTCTTATCTTTTTCTTCTTCCTTAAATTGGCATCATTTATAAAGACCTTGAAATGTATCCAAACTGAATCCTGAGTTCTGTGACAGAAAAACATAAATTGGCCAACAGTATCAGAATTCCAAATTCCATTAATTTTATTATTGATTATGAGTTGAACAAAAGTTTTAGTTCAGAATATTGTTTCTAAAATACCAGTTTGGAAATGTTATGTAGTATGTCATGCCATGTCTCTGTATGCACAGTTTTTATGAATGGTGCATCATAAACTCTCTCCAACACTTCAGTGTAAATTGGACTTCTGTTTGATGTTTTTTTGGGTAGAACCACATGCCTAATGATACATTCTCCTTAATTTCTTATTATTCAGTGTTTGACAAGAATGTAACAGAGATTAATTCATGAAGTTAAAATATCCAAGTATTTGAGAACAAAACAAGCATTCTAGGGTACTAAGGGACATTTGATTTCCTTGAGACCTTGTCTCATACCATGAATATTTTATTGCGCAATGTAATACATTTAAAGGTAAAGTAGCTATAATTTCATAGACATGGATACATGTGTATTCATCTTCTACAACCTCGTACAATATGTATGTTTGTTGATTTCACACTATTAGGTTAGCCATAAACTCTGGCCAACATTATTTAGGGCTGAGTACTCCAAAGTGTCTAACTTTGTACATTATGAAACTGTAGACCTCTTTGTAAATTACCATCTACTGGAGGTAGAGTAATGGTGCTCTGCTCTATGGGTAAATAACTGTGTCATTAGGAATAATTTTATTGTCATTTCAGCCAGTCTTAGTGGATGTCTTACATAGTTATTATATGATTATTTTATTTCCAATTTATATCATTCCCTTCTTGAGAAATATGGGAGGCACATAAGACTGAGAAAGGTGATGAATCTTATAGGAAAGTTCATGACACTTACAGCAAGCAGGATGCTCAGAAAATAACTAGCTATGCAAGGCACTGATAAACGTTATATGGGACAGTTGCTGGGGAAGAGATGTCTGAGGATGCTGTCTGCAAGTTTGGTAGGGAGTACCAAGGATGGAAGCTGATCAGTTGTCAGGAGGCTTCAGCTGACTTTTGCATTGATGAAGCTGCTTTGGAGCCATTCACGCTGCTGTAGGAGAACCCTCCCCTGTACGTGCCTTCCCCAAATCCCCAGTAAGGTACTCTTGAGTAGAAACATTGCTCAGTTCTTTCATCCCTATTTTGTCTAAGGTAATTATACATTTAATCGGGTCTCCCCAGTAAAGTCACATGACATTAAACTTCAAAGTGACCTGATTAAGGAAAACAATACAATGTTTTCTATGCCATAGTACCCTTGAGATATGCTTATAAGTCTTTAGTTACATATTTTACTCCACTTGTGCTCAGTCAAAAATTCATTATTTTTTCTTTGAAGAGTTTATTTAATTCTCCTCATTGTAAGCCTTCTGATTTGAAGAGGACTTTAACAGCGTGCAAGTCATGTATGTTTCTAAAGATATTTAGAAAAAAAACATGCCTGCCAATGAACACACATTTTGATCCTTGTACAGTAATGGCATGGTGCAAAGTATGTCTTACTAACCTGTAGTTGTTTGCATGAGAAAGTCCCACATATACTCATAGGCTTGAATATTTGGTTCTCCGTTGGTGGATTTGTCTTTGAAGGATTAGGATGTATGGACTTAGTGGAGGAGTATCCCCAAGGGAAAGCATTGAGGTTTCAAAAGACTTATAAAGTGGCAATTAATGAGGCAATTCCACGTAGTTTATCTGGTATTTAAAAGAGGTTTATTTTGGGGCAACATACAACTAGTAAAAGGATCAGTTACAGGATCCGGGAGAGGTGAGGTGCAGTCCAATGTGGTTCTCTGGAGAATTCTGACTTGGTCTGCAATCCAGGATCCAGGATCACGAGGAGCCAAAAGGGGGCCATCGGTTCTTAAGGGTCCCAAGAGGCTATGCCCCAGGAGCAGGTCATAAGTAGTTATAGCAGTTTCCTGCTGCCTCACTAGGGGCAGTGCTTCAAGGTCAAAGCTGGAACAGCTACCCACTACAGACTTGTATAGTTCCCAGTGGGTTCTCTCTCTGCCTTCCTCTTGTGGGTCAAGATACGAGTTGAGTGCTCAGCTATTTTTTGATGACCTGCCTTCACCCTGTTATCATGGACATTAACTCTCTGAAAGCAGAAGTCCAGTTAAGTACTTTAAGAAAAAGCCTTGGGTCATGGTATTTTAGATCAGCAATAGACCAGTAACTAACAAAAAAAAAAAAAAAAAAAAAAAAAAAAAAAAAAAAAAAAAAAAAACTTAAATACCACTGGATTGACATATGCATATTAAAAGGGAAATAATACAGTTTTGTCTTACTATAGATTTCAGCCAGAGGAAAACTAGTTTCCATATTAGTTATTGTATATATTCAGTATTTTTTCTTTTGTTTGAAGATAAAGGTTTTGACTCTAACTCATCATTATGTGGCCCTAACCTCACAAATGCTATGATTACAGACTTATACCACTAACATAGCTAAGCAAAATGTTCCAAATGATGGAGTCACTATCTACAGAGCCCTGGTATTCTCCCAAGATATTACATACAATTCTTCCTAGAGGGGATGTGAAGTGCAACAATATTACTTTTCTTTTGGTAGTAATGATACTGAAGAATGTAGCAATTATGACAAAATACAAGTATACCCATACTGGCACTGATAAATTGCATACTCTCTGGACTTCCCAAAGAAGTAAAATATACACATTCTAGCATCCTTACAACCATTGTTATTTCTCAATCTCTACCATCTGTTGTGACAGTCAAAGCCTTTTGGCTTTACTCCCTCTAGGATTTTCTTTAGACTTATACTACAGCCAACCTATTTCCTATTTCCTTCATACTTCAGCCAATCTGGCAGTGAGTATTCACCCATCCCCTAAATCCTTGGTAGGATATTAAATCCTACATCCTGAAATTATTCCTTTTCAAATGATCTAGACAAACTGCAGAGAATTAGAGAATATTGCCTACAGAACTATTATCACTTTAGATGCCAGCTGTAATTTGGGGGGGTGTTCCCAAGGCATCCTTCACATCAGACTACTTGGATACAAATTTACTCATCCCCATGGGCTCCTTCACTTTCCATGATTCATTTTAATGACTCATCTGAAAACCTGAGGGTTGTTGTGCTCACAGGCAGATTTATAACAAGAAATATTATTTATAACAAGAAATATATATTTATATATATTTATAACAAGAAATATATATATATATATATATATATATATATATATATATATATATATATAATCAGAATCAGCCAAATAAAGAGATGAGTAGATGAGTAGGGTGGCATTTGAGAGGATTTCACATGGAAACCTTTCATTGAGCTTTGTAAGTAAGATAATATTGCCAGCTTGAGAATATGGCTTTTTGGAATTCTTATGGTACCTTAATCACATTCTGTCTGTGTGAATGGATTTGAATAGCTATCTCTTACACCCCTTTGCCAGAAGTAAGATAATTACTTAATCTGCACTTCCTGCAGAGTTCTAAACTGATGCAATGTTTCAAAACTCCTCTTGTATGGCACATTGCAAGAAAATTCTGTAGCCAGAGAATGAAAGGTAAATCATTCCCATCAGTCTATCCATTTTAGAACAAAATGAAGCAAAGTCTCTTTGAGGTAAAATTAACTAATTGTGTATTTAAAACTCAATGTATTTATCCTTTATCAGTTGTATAATTTAGTACTTGAACAATTCTATAGGCCATTTCCATTAGAACATTGCAATTCTTTTCCTGTATATTTTTCCTTAAAAGGAAAATATCTATTCTATACTGAGTCAACATTTTAAATAATCATAGTTAATTGCCAAGAACACAGGGGTGGAAATGGATTCAGACATCATGGGGGAAGTTGCTTTTCATAGGGACCCCTATGTTTCGTGAAACACTACAAGGTCTTGAAAGGGAGAAATTATCCTTTATATAGTCTCTAAAAATGTGGCACCACAACTTAATAATTACCAGTTTATCCCATTTCTTTGCAACGTGTTGTCTGTGTCTTTCAAATGCCTATATTATCATACTGATTAAGGTTTTGCCTCCAGCTAAATTATTTTCTCAATTCCACACTAATGCTAAAGTTGGTCAATGATTCTCCATTTTTGCCCAGGGGTCATGCAAGCCATGTAATGGATTCTCAAGATGACTTGTGTCCTAAGCAGGTAACTTCCAACTCAAATCCTGCCAACTGTTGTTTCAGGCATCATTCTTATTACCAGTTTGCCAACTGTGTCCTTGGAGAATGAGTGCATTCTGAAATGAGTTAGAAGTAGAAACATGTATTTTTTAGCATTATCACCTGAGGAAATACAATGGAGAAATTAGCTGTAAGCATGGATATAACTAGAGCATGTGCAAGAGTTACAAAGTATCTATAAGCCATCAGGATTTCAAATCTAAAATAGCGTATTAGCAGAAGCACATACAAGATTAACTGTCTATATAGCTCTACAAAAAATAAGTTCATTGTTGAAGACCATCCATGAATCATGCAACCTTGTCTTAAAAGATGAAGAAAAGCATAAATAATAGACATCATTTAGCTTTCATTATCCCAATCATCCCAGTTCTTTCTTAGAGTGGGTATCTGAACTATGCACCTCCATGTCTTTTTAGATTCTGTGAAAGCATTAGGAAACCACATAGCTTCCCATTGTAATTTGCTGGACATTTCTTTTAATTTTTAAAATGTTATATGTTGAAATCTCACCCATTTTTTAGTATAAAAACTAACATTTTACAGGATGGCAAATACCATTTAGGAAATAAGAGATCATAACCTCTGAATATCTGTTAAAACAAAATTTTAAATAATGTTAAGTATAAAAGTCATTGTAGGTGCCATGTAAAACAATACCAAAAAACGTTTGCTAGAGTTTGGTTCTACAGACTCACCCTAGGTTCCTATGATGGAAAGTTTTTTCATAAAGGTCAATGTTTGAGGTAAGAAAGCTTTAAGGACTACTGATTGGGTTTTAGAATGCTGATGCTTCTCCTGAAGGAATGACTTGGGATTCAAAAGCTGAGATAATCCTTGTTCTTGCAAAAATGAAATGGTTATATGTGGGCAGGTTGCTACAAAGAGTGTATCGCATCTTAAGACTAGTGTTTTACTTTATGTAAAGCATACTGTGATGGATCTTGAACTTATTGTGGGAAGCTAATGTATGGCACCATGCCCTTTGACCTCTAGAATTTTATTATACTATAGCAACATAAATCATACTAAGATATATTAATTATGTTTGCTTTGAGAGTGTTGAAGTGATTGTTTCAAGTTAGAACACTACATGAAGAACTTAGTCCTTCATAAATATCTAATTCAAGTAAACATAAGGTTGGACACCCACAGTCCCAGCATTCAGGAATGGAAGCAAGACTTTAAGGAGAGTGGACATGTAAAGATATATCCTGCCTTCCAAAAAGAAGCTGGGAGAAATAGCTGAATGAGAGAGTACTTGCAAAGTATGCCAAAACTCATGTACCAAAAAAAAATAAAAAATACAAATAGATCTTAGTTACAATGTTCTCTTATTTGTTGTGCTACATTGTATTACAGTAAAATATGTATAAACATCTCTAAAAGACATTGTTTTGAGTGCAGACAGGATAATTCAAATCTTCCAGTGTCAACTTTACTATGTTTGATAAATTTAATTTTCTTAAGTTATATATAGAGTGATCATTCATATATATACATATATACATATATACATGTGCATATATATATATACACACACACACATATATATATATATATATATATATATATATATATATATATATATACTGTAGAATAGATGTGATCAGAGATGAATTATAATAATTTTGGCAGGGCTGTACAGACATTGTTTACAGGAGGAAACAAGATAAACTCAGGAAGACAATAGATATAGACTTATGATTTCTAACTTGGGGGAAAGAAGTTACTGTGCAAGAACTCTCCTTTAATTGCTGGAAATAGAAATAGAAATTCTGTGTTTTTTCCCTCTCAGATTCTTCAGTAAATAATTGTCTGAAGATTTCCAATAAAACAGGATGATAACTTTGATTATCTTTAGAGGTTTAACTTGAGAAACTTTTGATACAAAATAATTCTTATATCCAGAAAACATCATGAAATGATCTCTTTTGGGGAACCTGTTACTTAAGCTACCTTTGTCAATATCATAGCAATTATCATCATTTTTATTTTTTAACCTTTCTGATGTTTATTTAAGATCATTCTTTCTTTTTAGCTATGTTTATCCAATAAACTTAAGATAGATATTTTTGAAGCCATTAACTAGATACTGTTTGTTTTTTTTATTTCTTGAGGAAAATATCACTTAATTGCTTTGTTAGTTTTTTAGTAATGTTTATTTCAAAAAGAGCACATGTTTGGAGCATTGTACTCAAATCATAGATTGTAGTGACTGTTGCAAACATTTAATTTTCTAATTTAATTTTTTTCATGAGGTCAAAGATAATCAAGAGATAAAATATTGTCAATTAACTGGAAGCTGTGCAGACATGTATTTAAATAGTGAAAGTAATTATTATTTTAGAATAGCTCATTATCATTTCAGCTTTGGAAATTAGTACTTTCAATTTTCTCAAATTAAATATATTACATGAAGGCTGTCTCTAAAGTGAGATTAAGCAAATGGCTGTTGTATGGATTTGCTTACAGTACAGGACATCAGCCCATTCTGTATTCAACTTGCATACCTCACTAGCTTATAAATGTTCCTCTCACAATAAGAAACGTCTTGTTCAGGCAACAAGTGGTTTGCTAGCATCCACAATAGAGCAAAGAAAAAGGTAAGAATTTGTACTGAGTTCTGAAATAATATAGGTACATGAAAGAAAGTATTAGAGTAAAGCATTGTTTACATTACAGAAGCTTCCAGACACAAGAAAGGGAAATGGGAATATTAGGAATGTTGAAGTTTCCTGTAAGTGTGAATCTGATTTAACACAAGAGAGTGAACTTCTGGGAGTGGCAAACTAATGTTTGGTTTAATTTAAGGCACATGCAAGAAGGACTACATGACCTGTACTTCCTGGATGCCAGGATCCAGGGGATCTAGGATAGAAACGAACAGGACTGGAAAAAAAGAAAATCAAGAAAGTGATTCCTAAGAATATTTTGCTGTGCTCATAGATCAGTGCCTTGTCCAGTCATCGTTAGAGAGACTTCCTCCAGAAGCAGGCGAGAGTGGATGTAGAGACCCCCATTACACTTCCTCTTTCACTGGATTTTCTTTGCTCTGGAAGGAGGGATTTGATGGATACCTTAAACTTTGTGTCCACATAATGTCTCGCTCTAGGTCTCTGCATCTCTTCCCATTTTCACTAGGCTCAATCTCACAGATTTCAGAAAGCTTACACTGCACTAGGTTTCCACACAACACCCCAAAACCCTCTAATTCCAGCCATATCTCTACATACTCTCTCCCTCTGTCTCAGACCTTCCTCGAGTTGATCTCATCGCTCCCACTTCTGTCCTCACCCACTAACGGTTCAGGAATAAAATTATTCTACTTTGTCTTCCCATAGAGATCTGTGATTTCACTCTAGACTTCTCTTTACCAAACCTCTATAGGTCTACAGATGGAGGCTTTGTTATCATCATTTTCTTAATGGAAACTATCCTCATACAAGTGAATACATACCAGATTTGTCTTTCTGGGTCTGGGTTGCCTCATCAGAATGATTTTTTTTTCTAGTTCTACACATTTGTCTGCAAATTTCATGATATATTTTGTTGACAGATGAGTAACACTTCATTGTGTAAATATACCACATTTTTATTCATTCTTCTGTTGTGTGTGTGTGTGTGTTAGCATCTCCTTACTGCAGTGTAGAGTTTTAAGTTTCTTCTTGAGAACTCTGACATCATCACAGAAAAAATATATAAGTTCAGAAAATTCTTTATTTTCAGTAATAATTTTGTTATATTTCAAATTCCATAGGACTGGATATAACAGTGTAATTGTGGAGGATTTACTCTGCAGTGCTCAGAATAGCTACAATAGAGAGAATATGAAATAACCCTCTAATATGCTATTGCACTGTACCATCATTTTCCTAAATGTTTTTGATATAATATTGAAACCAATTATAACATTTAAAGCTCTGTAGAATTTTTTTAGGAAGTGAATTGATTTTTTTTTAAATTTTGAAATTTTTTAAATTTTGAAACACATCTTCTGAGCAACAATGTTCACTATAGATACCTCAGTATTTTTTGCTGCAGATATATAATCAAGAAAATACATAAACATGTAAAATATCTTTAGACATATTTATCATTAACCATTTCAAAAGGAGCTGAGGTTTTCCTTCCAATAGTTCTCTTTTATTTAATACAGACACATAGCTTTAAAAAAATCTTATCTGATTTTCAGAGCTCCCAGAATTGAAAATCGCAAGGCTCTTAGGACTTCATGGTCTAACTCTTCATGTTAAATGACTAAGTGAGGAACTCTGTGGATACATATCTTATTACAGACATGTCTCCAACTTAATATGTGTGATTAACCTGTTCTTCCTTTAGAAAAATATAGTTAACTTTGAGATATTATTGTTTTTATTTTGATGTTCTTTTTTATTTTTCTGTCATTTGTGATTTCTTCTCTATTCACTTTTATTATTTTATGATTTTTGATGTGGAGACATCCTATATCTCTTGGACTGTTTTACATTTGACATAATTTTCACTGTAAACAGTGAAGCAAATTATAAGGATAAACATTTTCCTTCACACTTTCTGAGAAATCAACATAAAACATTAATATATTACACTTCATTACAAACTGTTACTCATATTAGAGAAAACTGTAAAAATATCATTGAAAATAGAAGGAAAATGTTTATTTTGCTTACATAAAATCTATGCTGGCATTCTGAACTCTAACCTTCTATACAGGAGATTGAACATAAAAGAATTAGGAATCAAAAAAGTAGTAGGTAGTTAGATTTTCTTGAGAATGAATTTCATTGTTTATTAAAAAAGATTTTTCAATGTGCATCAGAATGTACATGTATGTGAGTGATGATAGCCATGCACACTTTTATCTAGACTACAAAGTACATAAGGATATTTAAAAGTGTTTTTAACTAATATGTAGATGAAAAAGAAAATATTTATTGTAAAGCTTGTTTGTTTCAGTAAAATGCATGGGGTTCATCTTAATTTTTGATAGTGTATAATCCTGCTGTTATTTGAGAAATTATTTATAAATATAAACTAGTTTTTACTAATTTGAATAAAAAATGGTTCATGCTTTCTAATTACTTCCAGTGTAATCATTGTTTGACTGTATTAAATATTGAAAGTTCAGGCACAAATATTATAAAATAATGCACTATAATAATCTGCTCTCTATTTTGTTTAAGATTATTATCTCTCCACTCAGGTTGTGAAGGCAGAAAGACTACTTTCTGCCACATAGTGAGTCACAGGCCAAACTTGTTTTTGTTAACTATACTTTTTTTTAAAAGGAACAAATGTAAAAAGAAAAGAACATCAAAATTTTAAAAAGCTATAAAATAAACAAAAACATAATGATTTTCAAAAAGAGGAAGAAGTAATAACTGAAAACAATGGACAGAAAAATATGACTCATGTTGTGTGTCTGTGTGTGTGCACATATGTCTGAATGAAATCCATTAATTTATACAATGAATATGTGTTAATAAAATATTATTATAAATTATATCCATAGTTTTATAGATATTTTAATTATAATTGCTGCTACATATATCCTTTTGTCCTCCAGCAAATCAATGAATACATTTTCCCATTTTTTTCCAAGGAAAAAGTACCAAAGTTTTTAAACACTGAGAAGTATAAAATCAGAGAAACTTTGATCTAATTTTCAGTTTAAGATTATTCAGATTGCCTATCTCTTCTTTGTTCCAAAATATCCCAGTGTTGAGAAACTAATTGAGTGGAGGTATTTCTCATCAACTCAGTCAGTGTAAAATGATGGCATTACTTACCATTGGTATAAAGCCTATTAAAGTTAATGGAATAAAGAATTATACCACTGAACTAGAAGTGATTGGGATGGTTCCAACAGAAGCAAATGGGGAGAACGGGCAGGGAAGGTTACTTTTCCCTCACATTTCTTTCCATGTAGCTTTTATGTTGGGTTGAAGTGGGAGGTAGGGAGACACTAATATCTACCTAAAAGTGTACATTAGATTGCTTGTGTATTTATGGGGTTGTGTAGCTTCTTGTAGTCATGGGTATTCAATGAAGTTATTGTATAAGCTCACTGTACACATTTAGTTTTCTTTTATATCCACATCATTTTTTTTTCTTCTCTTGCTCCTTATTGCATGCTTATTGCGTCATCAAGTGACAAGAGAATAGGTTTGTCCTGGTCATGGTATTTAATTTAATTATAACTAAACCTGTGCCATAGAATGACAGCAATACTTTGTCTCAATCAACATTGTAGATTTTTTTCTTATTTTGAGATAGAGTAAGACTGTTTCTTAAATTTAAAAGCAAACAGAACAACAAAATAAGAGGTGTATATGGGTATTTTACTTTCATATATGTTTGTGACTACTTGTTTGTCTGATACCCATAGAGGAAAGAAGAGGGCACTGAATTCCCTGGAACTGGAGTTACAGATGGTTTTGAGTGATCACGTGGGTGCCGAGGAGAACCTGGGTCGTATGAAACAGCAGCCTGCTTCCCATCCTTGTCTCATCTCTCTAACTCCCAGAATATAATTCTTCCGATCCCTCCATGTTAAAACATTTCTTTACTCTTCTCTAAATATTTAATTAAGTAAATCTTTGAATGTAAAATTTAAATTTTAACTACTTTTTCTTTTAACATTTGAGCATAAGACACTTTGTATGGATTTAATTTTCCTAGGAACCATTTACTTGAGAAAAGTCAATTGTAAAAATTGACCCTGTACATATATATTATTCATAGTTGTTCATAGACATGAAACAAACATGATATAGCTAGTAAGGTTGATGGATCTGTATTCTAAGGGATGGGAACATGTAGTTTGAATGCGAAGATCCTCAGATCTACAATAGGCAGCCTGTGCAAATCTGGGAAACTTTACTCTACATTTCTAATCTGAGACCTTGAAGAAGGAAGGAAGAATAATATCCTAACTTGAGAAGTTTGACAAACAGGTGAATTACTTCTTTTCCTTTTTGTTTAATTTGGGCTTACGATAGCTGGAGTCCAGCTTCTTTCACTTAACACAATTATGTCCAGTTCCAGTTCCATCTATTCTGCTGCATGTGATGTATCTCAATTTCAATCTACTTTAATGAGGCTCTCAATTAAATAGTAGACCCATTCATGAGGTGACATACTTAGGACACAATCACAAAAATAGCTCATTAATTATCTTGTAGCAAAGGTGCTAATATGAGTTACTGATAAGTCAGTTATAATTGAGAAGAAATCGATGAGTCCAAAACAATCAAATGCAGTAAATATGCTTATATTTTGTCAGAGATACATTATGGAAAATTAGCATCATTTTTCTTCATTAGAAAAAAAATATCATCCTAACACGTCCTAAAATTCCTTAGGTTTTCTGCTGATTTGGGGGCACAAGATTACCCAAAATGCCAAGAGCCCTTAACTTACACTTCGCTGGTACCACCTTTGTATATGATGGTGGTTGCATTGCTAACAATCTCTATTTAATATACAAGACCTCCAAGCCAGAAGAACCTAAAGAATTGGAGATAAGAAGCAAAGATCAGACTGCAGTGATGAATTACTCAGTGGTTAACAGCGCTTACTGCTCTTGGAGAGGACCTGAGTTCAATTTTACCATCCATGTCAAAGAGGCTTACAATTGCCTGCAACTCTGGTCCAAAGTATCTGAGGCCTCTGGCTTCCAGGCTTCCAGAAGCAACAACACACACATGCACATAATCACACACAGAAACACCCATCTACATACAATTAAAAATAATACAATATAAAAATACTATTCATAAAGAATAGTAAAAAGAACCAAAGGTCTCCCTATACTATTAGCAGACATACTTACATATACAATGACTCTCATTTATCTTTTGGTTAATTGGGAAACTTAATTATGAGTAAGATAGTATCACATAATGGATACTTCTAGGTAATATACAGTTTTATAGGTGATTCATTTTTCTTCATTGAAGCTGTCCAAAGATAGCCTTTCCTACAACAATAGTTCACAATTCATGTGAAACCAAAGTAAAGTATGCTTATCCCAAAGTGAGTATGTTTGTCTCAACTACACCTTCAATATATGAAGAAAGAGTCGAAGAATGAGTTCGGGGCTACTGTAATTACAATGAGATGGACTTAATCTAGTTTTATCAGCCACCTGGCTATTGTAATGCTCTATTATATTATCGTAATTAAAAAAAAAATTCTTAAAATAACATTAAAAGCGTAGATTTGATTTGTGTGTGTCTCTGTGTGTGAGTGCGTGCGTGTGTGTGTGTGTGTGTGTGTGTGTGTGTGTGTGTGTGAATGCATGTCATGACAAGCATGTAGATGTCAGAGGATGACTTGCAGATGCAGTGTTGTCCTTCTGCCTGGTGGGCTCTAGGTAACTAATTTGTGTGATCAGATTTTCACATAATTTAGTTCATAATGATGGTATATAGCAGGAAGAAATGACATTGTGCTCTATCTGGAATTAGTGTCGGCTCAGGGTCATTGTCCAATCATAAATGGGAAATGTTCTCTCTCAATTAACTTTTCAAATATGGAATTACTCTTATACAAAGTGTAAGGTGCTTTGATGAAAGGCTGGGAAATAATTTAAAACATGCAGTTTTGGATGTTTAGCAAATTACTCTCTCAAGAAAGCCTTGCTCTCTTAAGTATTAAAGTTGGTTCAAGCCTAGAAATCCATTTGGAAGCCTAGACTTGTATATTTAATGTGGTTTAGACTTCTGTCTGCTTCAGCTACAACATCTCTGCTCTGATTCCTCGAGGGAAGTGGAAATAAACAAGGCCAGTACTGTAGGACTCCATAACTGAATGTTACCCACTGCTGCTCTGATGGCGCTGCCTTCTACTGTAGCAAAATGAGGCCTGACATTGATGGTTGAGTTCCTCCGAGAAACTAGTTACTCACACTCCATTTTTACCACACAACTCAATTCCTTGTTATATAATATACATGCATATCAGGATACAGGAACATTTCCCAAGGGAAAATTTTCTTTTCCAATTATTTAACGTAAACAGATATAAAATAGAATATGATGTTGAAGAATTACTTAGTATATGTGACCTCAAAAGAGGTTTTTTTTTTGTATGTTTCTTTAAGAAAAAAATGAATTAGGGGGAGGGGTCAGATTCTTTAGTTAAAGGCCAGTTCAGAAGTGCCATTCATATGCTTCATATTTTCTAATCAGGAATAAAGGCCCTGGTTTGTGGTTGACTGAAGATTTTCATATCACTAAGAGAGGCCTTGTGCAGCTTTATGTTGTGAAATGCATCTGGGTAACCTAAGGCTAGCTATTATAAATCATAAGGAAAGTCAGGTTTATTGAATATCAGATTTCCATTAAATCACATTCATACACAAAGAGACAGTTCAAATTGTAATTGAAGTTGTCAGCTTTCATTCATCTTACAAAGGATTATTCCCACTGTACATTACTCATTCCTTTGTACTTGTAGTCAATTTATCTGAGTCTCCATGCTGTAAGAAGATTAAAAAAAAGACAGATCGAAGTTTCTCCATTATTGATAACAAAATAGTGATTTTTGATCATAAAAAAGAAAATACTCACTCTTATTTTAAACCATGTAAGGCATCAGGCCATACTGTTACCAGCAAGCCCTATAAAAGAACAGATGTATGTATAAAAGAAAAAAAAATGTATGCATTAAAAAAAAACATACTCAAGGTATAGTCTCAAGATAAATTAAAGTTAGCTAAGAATTTCTAGCTAGACATCATAGTTCACACCAGAAATGATATTTGGAAGGCAGAGGCAGTAAGCTGGCTTCATCCCAATGAGTCCCAAGTCAGCATGGCCTATGAAGTGAGATCCTATGATTAAAATATATGAGAATTATTCAATTGCTCTAATAATCACTAATATTTCCTGTCAAATTTTATTCTAATCACTGAGATTTCTTATGAAGTACATATTTTGCCAATTTAAAAATTCTTAGAATGGAAGGTTATAAATGTCTGAATAAATGATTCTAAAAATCAGTTGAACTATCATCTCTTAACCTCACAGATACTCTTGTAAAAGGCAGAAATAAGTATGTAGTAATCCACTTAATTCCGTTTATTTTACTTTTTGTTGTACATCTTTACAATTATGGAGGATTAATATATGCTTTTCATGTGAAAGTCAATGTAAATATTTAACATTTGGAAGTCTCAAACTTCCTGTGCTATTCAGTTTCTGTACTTTCTGACACACACAATTTTGATTGTGAGTGTAAACTTAGCATGGATTTCTGTGTTAATATTCTGTATCACTGAACCACACTCATGTTATCTGTCTTCAACAGTTTGTCATTTATTCATGCATCTACTCATTTTTCCCAGAATCAATTCATTTGTTTATACATTTCCTAAATGTTTCACAATCTTCACTATTTAGCAGGGACTAATGGTGAGCTCTGAGTTTTCAGTTTACTTATTGGTAGTTGCTGTGTTAGTGGTTTATCTCCAGCCATAGAAACAACAGTCAAATAATCACTAGGCACACAAAACAGAAACTTATCCTCTATAAATGTAAAAGAGTGTCTACAATGTATGAAACTCTTCCTTTGGGGGGAAAAACAATGGTAGTTAATCTCTAATCAATCACTACTCATTCCTCTGTAATTTTATTCAATAATTATTAATTTTGGTCCCCAGCATTGAAGAATTTTTACATTGCTTTTTATGCTGTAATACTTGATTCTTTTGAATTTTATAATCATCTTTTATAATTTTTTATTTAATTTTTTCTTTCCTTTTATATACCCATTTCTGTTACCCTTCCCTCCTCTTCTCCTGCTCCTCCCCACCTACCCCCATTCCACTCCCATCCCCTCCTCATAAAGGGTGTGGCCTCCCTTAGGTAGTCAACACAGGCTGGCATACCAAATTAGGGCCAGACCTAGCCCCTCCCATCTGCATCAAGGCTGAATAAGGCATTGCACCATAGGAAATGGGCTCTAAAAAGCTGTTCATGTACCTGGGATAAGTTCTGGTCCCATTGCCAGAGGACTCACAAACACATGAAGCCACTCAATTTTCACCCACATTCAGAGGGCCTAGTTTGGTCCTATGCAGGCTCCCCAGCCATCAGTCCAGAGTCCATGAGCTCCCACTAGGTTGGGTCAGTTGATTCTGACCCCCTTTGCTCTTATAATTCTTTCTTGCTCTCTTCAACTGAACTCCAGGATCTCAGCCAAAAGGTTGGCTGTGGGTCTTTGCATCTGCTTCTACCAGGCACAGAATATAGGTTCTATGATGAAAATCAGAGTAGACACCATTCTGAGTGCAGGGGAAGGCTAGCTTAAGCACCTCTCCTCCATTGCTATGAGTCTTAGCTGGAAATAATCTTGTGAGTTTGGGGGTTTTCCCTAGCTACAGATCTCTCCTCATCACCTTAATGGTGCACTCTGTCAAAATATCACTTTCATTGCTCTCGCTCCCTGTCTTTCCACCATGTTCCCACATGCTCCCATATTCCATGCCCTTCCAACCCTCCCCTCAATTTCCCACTCCCAGTTTACCCAGGAGATCTTAACCTTTCCCCTTCTTGGGACAATCCATGTGTGTCCCATTTAGTATCCTCCTCCTTACCTAGTTTCTCTGGGGTTGTGGACTGTAGCCTGTTTGTCCTATGCTTTGCCTCTAATATTCACTTATGAGTGAGTACATACCATTTTTGTCTTTCTGGGTACCTCCCTCAGGGTGATTTTTTTCTAGTTTCATGCATTCGCCTACAAATTTCATGATGACAATGATTTTACTGCTGAGTAGTACTACATTGTGTAAATGTACTACATTTTTTTTTTATCCATTCTTCGGTTGAAGGGCACCTAGGTTGTTTCCAGGTTCTGTCTATTATGAATAATGCTGCTATGAATATAGTTGAGCAAATGTCCTTGTGGTGTGGTTGAACATCTTTTGAGTATATGCCCAGGAGTAGCATTGCTGGGTCTTGAGGTAAGTTGATTCCCAATTTTCTGAGATACTGCCATACTGATTTCCAGAGTGGCTGTACAAGATTGCATTCCCACAAGCAGTGGAGGAGTGTTCTCCTTTTTCCACATCCTCTCCAACATAAGTTGTCACCTGTGTTTTTTTTTTTCTTAGCCATTCTGACAGACATAAGATGGTATCTGAGTCATTTTGATTTGCATTTCTCTGATGGCTAAGGATGTTGAACATTTCTTTAAATGTCTTTCAGCCATTTGGGATTCTTCCACTGAGAATTCTCTGTTTACTTTATAGACCAATTTTAATTGGATTATTTGATATTTTGCTGTCTAATTTCTTGAATTCTTTATGTATTTTGGAGACCAGCCCTCTATAAGATGTAGGGTTGGTAAAAAATTTTTCCATTCTGCAGGATGCCTTGGTGAGAAACTCAAAGCAATTCCACTGAAATCAGGAACATGACAAGGCTGTCCACTCTCTCCATATCTATTCAATATAGTACATGAAGTTCTGGCTAGAGCAATAAGACAACAAAAGGAGATGAAGGGGATACAAATTGGAAAAGAAGTCAAACTTCTGTATTTGCAGATGATATGATAGTATACATAAGTTACCTCAAATATTTTACCAAGGAACTCCTACAGCTGATAAACACCTTCAGTAATGTGGCAGGATACAAGATTAACTCAAAAAAATCAGTAGCCCGCCTACATACAAATGATAAATGGGCTGAGAAGGAAATTAGAGAAACATCACCCTTTAAAATAGCTACAAATAACATAAAATATCTTGGGGTAACTCTAACCAAACAAGTGAAAGGCCTATATGACAAGAACTTTAAGTCTTTGAAGAAGGAAATTAAAGGAGATATCAGAAAATGGAAAGATCTCCCATGTTCTTAGATAGATAGGATCAACATAATAAAAATGGCAGTCTTAACAAAAACACTCTCCAGATTCAATGCAATACCCATCAAAATCACAATGCAAATTCTTCTCAGACCTTGAAAGAACAATACTCAACTTCATACCAAAAACAATAAACTCAGCATAGCCCAAACAAATCCTATGCAATAAAAGAACTTATGTAGGTATCATCAACTCTAACTTCAAGCTCTACTATAGAGCTATCATAATAAAAACAGCTTTGCAGTGGCATAAAAACAGACGCATTGATCAATGGAATCAAATCAAAAACCCTGACATTAATCCACACACCTACAAACACTTGATTTTTGAGAAAGAAGCCAAAATTTTACAATGGAAAAAAGAAAGCATCTTCAACAAATGATGCTGGCATAACCGGATATCTATATGTAGAAGAATGCAAATAGATCCATATCTATGGCCATGCACAAAACTCAAGTCGAAGTGAATCAAAGACCTCAACATAAATCTAGTTACACTGAATCTCATAGAAGAGAAAATGGAAGGTAGCCTTGGACACACTGGCAAAGGAGACCACTTCGTAAATATAACATCAGTAGCACAGACACTGAGAGCAACAATTAATAAATGGGACATCCTGAAACTAAGAAGCTTCTGTAAGGGGAATGTTATAAACATTTTAACATATAATTATTAAAATGGATTTTTCGCCTGAGAATGATGGTGTACACTTCAATCTTATGCTTTAGGACACAGAATCAAATTGATCAAGAGTTCAAAGCCAGCCTGGATTATGTATTCAGATTGTGCCTTATCTATACCAAAAATATTTATTGTGATTTTTCTTCTTAGGAGAGTTAAAATAATGACACTTTCCCAAATTCTCTTATTATGTGGCATTCGTTGCTTTTTATAAATAATTACAATGGTGATAAAAGTTCTGGATATTTTTATTGTGTTATTTTAATTCAGAGTCTAAAACTAATACATAATATAGCTAATAAAATTTAAGCAAATGTTTAAGGAATAGTCTATATGCTTGGTACTCATAACACAAAGGAACATATCATGAAAATCTCTCCCTTAGGGTCTCAATTTTTAATAAATTTTGCATATATGAATGTGTGTGTGTGTGTGTGTGTGTCTGTATATGTATGTGATGTATGTATTCATGAAAAGGTGTATTAGGCTCTTGTTTGAACATTTTGTAAGCAGTGAAATTTCAACAATATACTAAATAAATATCTTACATTAAAATTAGCATTTAATAAAACAACTTTAGCCATGGCTCATCATTTGTCTTAAGATTTATATAAAGGACAATAAAATAAGCATTTTATTCATCAAAATGTCATCAGTGAGTAAATGTAGTTGTTAAAAGCTTTAAAACATAAAAATGGTTGCTCAATATCTTCTATACTACTAATAGGAAGAGTTCAATCTCTCTCTCTCCTCTCTCTCTCTCTCTTTCTCTCTCTCTCTCTCTTGCTCTCTCTCTCTCTCTCTCTCTCTCTCTCTCTCTCTCTCTCTCACACACACACACACACACACACACACACACAAAAGATAGGCATTCCAGTTCTTCAATTTACTGACAATAAAAAAAAGAATACTTTTGAAAATCAATAGTGAGGGTTCTTAAGCCTGTCTTCTCCAGAAGTTGAGAAGCATTGTCTTTTTTCATTTATGAATCTGTCACATTGGGGGAGAGTTCTAGGAGATAACTTTCTTGAGGATGCATACTGGGTGAGTTGGCATGATTCCTCTCTCTTCTTCATCCAGGTGCACTACCAATTTTGTTTAATTAACATCTCTTTTATTTCCAAGTAGATGCCGTTCTTTAACAGGTGCTGAAGTAACTCAGCTGTCATCCACACTCAGTCCATTGAAGCTCCAAAGCAATTACTCATACATAAATTTCCATGAGTCCTAGGTGACATGTATTGTTCAGCAAGCAGAGGAAATCATTTCAAAATTCTCAGAGCTCTGTCAGGAACTATCCATGGTTACAGTGGATCTGCTAGAAGAATGTGTATTTTCTGGACAAACTGATTGTGCATTTTAACCACTGACTTGATAGTAAGCAACTTCTTGAAGTTTTCCAGGTTTTCGCTGGTTTCTTTAATCTCAATCACAGGCTGGGTTTGGAGTGATAAAGTCCATTTAGTCACATATGTTACAACTGAGCATACACTGGGTAATGGGACATAGAAGTAAATTGGATTTTTCGGTTCCAAAATACCACCACACTATATGAAAATTTCCAAATGCATTAACTCCTAATCCCTCATGTACCAATCCCCCATCACTCCCATTTTACCCCCCTCCCAGTTTACACAGAAGATGTTAAATATTTTTGCTTCCTGGGACTCTCCATAGGGTCATCCCTCTTAGGGTCCTCCTTTTTACCTAGCTTCCAGACCCCCTCTGTCTTGCTTTTACAGAAAATAGTGATTTGTAGTTGAGTAATGCATTAATACACGATTTAGTATCTTTATGTGATTATGATCTATGAGTATCTCACACATAAATTCATTTCTCTATTATGATCACTAAATTGAGCAATGCTGTCTTCAGTTATGAATATGTGATGCTTTTGAGTATGACAGAGCACTTTAAGTGACTCAAACACATGTGACATGTTGATGCTTTTCTTCTCAAAAGAACACGATGTTTGCTACTGTCAATGGATTATCATAAAATGTTATATGATTTATTGAATTTCATTATTTACTCCCTGAAAGAGTACAAGGGATGCTTTTGTTATTAATTATTTATATTAGTATTCCTATTCACTACTTAGGCAAACACAACTATTGTAAACTTAGTTCTATCTCATAACTAAAATAATTGTTTTCTTACAATATATACTATTGATTTATTATTAATCTTACATATTATGCAAAGTCATATATACGTATATATAATATTTCTGGCAAGTCAATTCTCTTCTTAATAGACATAAAAGTTACTTTTTGTGGTTTTACCCTTAAACAGTTAAAATACAATTGTTTAGCTTGACAGTTCTAAATATATAGATGTTTAGTATCCTAAAATGTAATATTTTACAATGTTTCAATACCACTTACATTCATGCTTAGTTTATTAAATATTTAAATTAATAAATATATAGTTAATATATTATAAATCTGGACTTATGTATAGTTTGATATTTTTAAAAACAAATTAATTACATGCATATATGTACAGAAAGTAAAATCTGGACATATGCTGACATTTTATTAATTTTCAATAATATAGTCTATTCTTTAATCATTCCACTGAAATTAAAGAGGATAATATTGATCTCTCTACAATGTTCTGTGCAATTAGCCATATATATTTGTGAATGCATTCACCTGGAGATGCAAAATTTAATTTACTATTAGCTTCATTTACAATCATTTTTTTTTGTGTTCCCATTCATCCAAAAAGCAACCTTTTCATCGCTAATTTGTGCCACATGAATTTTTCATTATTTTTTCTGTTCTTTCTTCTTCTTCTTCTTCTTCTTCTTCTTCTTCTTCTTCTTCTTCTTCTTCTTCTTCTTCTTCTCCTTCTTCTACTTCTTCTTCTTGTTTTTCTTCTTGTTCTTCTTGTTCTTGTTTTTCTTCTTCTTGTTCTTGCTGTTGTTGTTGTTCTTCTTCTTCTTGTTGTTCTTGTTCTTGTTCTTGTTCTTGTTCTTGTTCTTGTTCTTGTTCTTCTTCTTCTTCTTCTTCTTCTTCTTCTTCTTCTTCTTCTTCTTGTTCTTCTTCTTCTTGTTCTTCTTCTTCTTCTTCTTCTTCTTCTTCTTTTTGTTATTCTTCTTCTTGTTATTCTTCTTGTTCTTGTTCTCATTCTCCTTCTCTTCTCCTTCTTCTCCTTCTTCTTTTTCTTTTTCTGAGATAGGGTTTCTCTGTGTAACAGATCTGTCTGTCCTAGAATTCTCTTTGTAGATCAGGTTGGCCTCAAATGCAAGAGATCCATCTGCTTGTGCATTCTTCATTATTAAAATGATAATTACCCACATGAAAAGTTAGTATAAGTGTAGAATGTTTCAGAGTACATGTCGGTATTATCACTCCAGGAAATAAATGTATAGTATAATGACAGTTTTTAACTACTCAAACAAGATTGCTTTGTGTGTTTTTGTGTGTATTACACTGACTTCCAGATAACCCATAATTGTTACATCCACTATATGTACTATATACTAATTGAAGGGGAAAAGTTGATTTATCACAGATTTTAAGGATGATATTCTCTTCCCAGTATCTACAACTGCTCTTATATTCTATAACTGTTATTCTTTTCTGTGACCTTGGAAATTATTTTTGACTTGGTAAGGTTCTGCAGTGGTATGTTACTTTGCCAAATTTCATGTTTCACAACCACTAATTTGATATGCAGTGACTTTTTATTCTTATTTAATTGATAATTTGAACATGGGAAGTAACAGTTCTAGTATTTTTATTGTTTCCTGATATTTTTTTCTTTCTGTCGAAGTTATTTATCAAAGTAATGCTTACATGGTTAAAGTGGAGAATGGTCACATCTGGTACAAAACTTTGAGTACAAAAGCTCACTCATCAGATGTATAAATATCATTCAGTCACCACAATGCTTTTTGTTTTTGGAAAACAGGAGTCAGGAAACATTAAAACAAACAACCATATTAAAAACAACAAGCTAACTTCAAAACTTTCCGCATGTCACTCACATTCTGGTGTAATTTGGTACAGAGTGGAACTTGGCCCTACTGTTCTGCCTCCACTAAACAAATTGTTATTATTTAGCTATGTACTTAAGGTTTTGTGAAATTTATGTTCATGTTTTTGCTTACATATATACAAGTAGGCCACATATATAAAGTGCCCATGTAGGCCAGGAAGGAATGAAGATCCCCAGGAACTAGATTACAGTTGGTTATGAGCTTCTACATTGGTGCTAGGAAGTGAGCCCAAGTCTCTGGAAGAGCGTTTACTGCTCTTGAATGCTGGGCCATCTACCCAGTCCCCTTCATGAACTTGTAAATTATAATGAGAAGGACCAATATTTGTTACCAGGCAACCAGGTAGAAGCTATAAAAACAGAAGTTTAAGAAAGTACAGAAAGAATGAGGGTTAATCCTGCTATGAAAAAATGATCTAGAAATTCTTCCTTAGAAGAAATAACATTATATGCACTTTGCCAAACATAAGTGTTTTATTTCTGGAAAGAGCACTGGAAAAAACAAGTCCTTGGGTAAGTAGAGGGAACTTGTTTTAAGAAATCGTGGCCCATTTAAAGACTTGGAAGAATTTCATCTTCTCTGTGCATGTGTCCTCACACTTTTTATACCTGGTCTCATCTGTAAATCAACTTCTCTAAATTTGTAACAATCTTTCTTACTTGTATGCCTATATTGTAAAATAATTCCTATCACAGTGAGAATATTCCTCTTTGAAAACTATGTGTAACAAGTGGTATCAAATTATTTTGAAGGTCAATATAATAGAGTAGATTTTATGATCGAATATACACAACTTGGTAATCAATCATAAGTATCCACCATTTTAGACTGTTGTGTATATATTTGTATTTTCTAAATCCCAAAGAACTACTATGCCCATACGTAAGCCTTGCAATCAAGTAGCCTATAATGAAAGTTTTTCCCAAGACTGAAAGACATTTCAGAAGAAAGAAGAAAGACAAGACTGAGCAGCTCCTTGAAGACTGTCACCTGGTCCACTGCTGTTGGAATATGGCATCGGTGTGGGATGCAGTTAGACATCCGGAAAGGAAAGTGAGAGCAGATCGTGAAGGGAAAATTTTGGCAGTCTGTCTCACATACTCCATAGCTGCAATCTGAGCGAATTAAAATGTTATGTATTTAGAAACCTGTCAGGACTGCTAACTTGAAGTATGTATTTGAAATATAGTGAAAATAACGTTCAGATTGCATTTACCCATCTTCCAATGTAGCAACTTTAGGTAGGTGCACTAAAGCAATATAGACCACTTTTCTGTTTTATAGTTGCAGATATTGGCAAAGGTGAATACATAAAATTGTGAATGCTGTTCAAAGATTGGCTCTGCCTTAAGTAAAATTCATATTTAAGAACAGACAATAATATATCATGAGATCTGTTCTTGCAATGACCAATTCTGTAAGAAAATTACAATTAAATGAGAATAATGAAAATAGTATTGATCCGAAATGATAGTGGTACACAAAATATTTGACTTTGAAACAAAAATAGTTGAAAATAAATAAAATCCCAAGGATGTAAGAAGTCTATGATTATTAACAATCTTATGGAACAAGCATACATTTTCTTTTTGGTTTTGATTTTTACACTTTTAAGTTTTTTAGATTATGATATCATTATAACACTCCTTTCTTTCCTTCTCTCCCTACAAAACTCCAATATATTCCTCATTGCTTTCATTCAAATGCATGCCTTCTTTTTTTAGCCAGCATTGCATGCATATATGTACATGTATATACAGATGTATTCCTAAATATAACCTGCCTAGTCTGAATAGTGTCACTTGTGTGTATGTTTTTAGAGCTGACCATTTGGTTAGGCGGAACCAATTGGAGTGCTTTGCCCTGGGGAAGACCATTCCGCCCACTTGCATCATTTGCCAATTGTTCCTTATGTAGAGTTGAGGCTTTTCTGTGTCCACTTTGTCCTGTCTATTGGTGTTGTTTATGTTCAGCTCTGTTCATGCAGTCCTGTCGATACAACCGTATGGACGTGGCTTTTGAAATTAGTGAAGGAAGTTTTGGAAACTTTTGAACAGTTCATCTCAGAAATTCATAAAATTGTTGGCAACACTCTTAAGAAAATCTTATTGGTTAAAAGATAAAGCAGGTTTATCTATCATTATTGAAGCTACTGATGCCATTATTGTTGTTGTTATTGTTATATTCTTCATGTGAACTTTGAAGACAGAGTCCTTTGCATGCATGGCAAACATTTTTATGAAAGACCAGATACCCATCTCTGAAACAGACTTAAAATCTTTCATGAAAAGTTATAAGCATATATTGAAAAACTATTTTAATGAATCCTGTAATTATGACAAAAAAGTTTGACAATTTATTTAAATTCTTAAAAGAATTTAATATAGACTTGACTATATCTATATAAATATATAAATAAAGTATTTACTGTTATAGTAATGTACTAATGTTCAGAGTTAGATTCAGATTTTTTTCCCCACATTTTAAAGTAATTTGCATCTAGAAAATATTGGGTATAAACCCAAAATTTCTGGTTTGCAAAAATATATTATATAAGAGATAGACTCAAATGCCCCAATGCTTTAAAAAACAGGTAGTAATAAAATGACTTCTAATAATATTCTGCTATACTTATACATCAGTGCCTTATTCTGCCATCATCAGAGAAGCTTCCTCCTGCAGCATATGGGAACAGATTCAGAGACCTACTGCCAGACATTGAGGACTGAGAGAGATAGACCTTGAATTGCACAGCTCTAAACGGGATGTCTCCACTATTCTGTTCCTTGAGAGATTAGGAAACCCCACTGAAGAGGAGAAGTAAAGATTGTGAGAGGCTGGGGATGGGGTAGAGGAAACTAGGAGAACAAGTTCCTCTGAGCCAACTGAGCAAGGCTCATATGAACTCACAGAGACCGAGTCAGCAGCAAAGGCCTACGTGGCTCTGCACCAGGTCCTCTATGTAGATATGATGGCTTTCAGTTTACTAATTTCGTGGGACTCCTGAGCGTGTGAATGAGAGGGTCTCTGATTGTAGTGCCCTCTCTTGGACTTTTTTTCTTCTGATGCTTTGTCTTGTCCAACATTGACATGGTATTTTGTTTTATCTTATTATATTTCACTTTATTGTGTTTTCTTTTTTTTTTATTTTTATTTTGCAATACAATTCAGTTCTACATATCAGCCACAGATTCCCTTGTTCTCCCCCCTCCCGCCCCCCTCACCTTCCCCCCAGTCCGCCCCCCATTCCAATCTCCTCCAGGGCAAAGCCTTCCCTGCAGACTGAGATCAACCTGGTGGACTCAGTCTAGGTAGGTCCAGTCCCCTCCTCCCAGGCCGAGCCAAGGGACCCTGCATAGGCCCCAGGTTTCAAACAGCCGACTCATGCAATGAGCATAGGACCCGGTGCCACTGCCTGGATGCCTCCCAAACAGATCAGGCCAATCAACTGTCTCACCCACTCAGAGGGCCTGATCCAGTTGGTGACCCCTCAGCCATTGGTTCATATTTCATGTGTTTCGGTTCGTTTGGCTATTTGTCTCTGTGCTTTATCCAACCTTGGTCTCAACAATTCTTGCTCATACAAACCCTCCTCATTCCCGCTAATTGGACTCCCAGAGATCCACCCGGGGCCTAGTCATGGATCTCTGCATCCAGATCCCTCAGTAGTTGGATAAGGTTTCTAGCACGACAATTAGGGTGTTTGGCCATCCCATCACCAGAGTAGGTCAGTTCGGGCTGTCTCTCGACCATTGCCAGCAGTCTGTTGTGGGGGTATCTTTGTGGATTTCTGTGGGCCTCTCTAGCACTTTGTTTCTTCCTATTCTCATGTGGTCTTCATTTACCATGGTCTCCTATTCCTTGTTCTCCCTCTCTGTTGTTGATCCAGCTGGGATCTCCCGCTCCCCCAAGCTCTCTTTCCCTCGACCCTCGCCCTTCACTACCCCCACTCATGTCCAGGCTGTTCATGTAGATCTCATTCCATTTCTCTGTCGTTGGGCGATCCCTGTGTCTTTCTTGGGGTCCTGTTTTCCAGGTAACCTCCCTGGTGATGTGAGTTTTCTTATTATCTCTTAGAAGCCTGATCTTTTTATTTTATTTTATTTTATTTTATTTTATTTTATAATTTAATTTAATTTTACATATCAACCACGGATTCCCTTGTTCCTCCCCCCACCCCAGCCCACCCTCCCATTCCCATCTCCTCCAGGGCAGAGACTACCCTGGGGATTGAGTTCAACCTGGTAGATTCAGTCCAGGCAGGTCCAGTCCCCTCCTCCCAGGCTGAGCCAAATGTCCCTGTATAAGCCCCAGGTTCCAAACAGCCAGCTTATGCACTGAAGACAGGTACCGGTCCCACTGCCTGGATGCCTCCCAAACAGATCAAATGACAGAAAAATTGTGGATCCCAAAGCAGGGAGAGTTGGGGAGTAACTGGGGGAGTAGAGGGAGGGGAAAATAATCAGGAAATATGTATGTATGAGAAAAGAATCCATTTTTAATAAAGGGGGAAAAAGAATTGGAAACACAACACAAAACAGTCTCTTCTGTTGCATTTGTTTTGGGAGACAGTTTTGTCCTGCAGTTCTCCTAAGGTAGGATTTACTGTGTAGACAGAGTTGGTTTTGAACTGTGCTAATCCTCCTGACCTAGTCTCCCCAGGGCTAGGAACATAGCTATGAGCAGCCAAGTCTAACTAATTTATACACTGAAATTCTACTGTGATTTCTTTACTTGTAGTGAATCAAATATTTTAAATTGCCAGAATTGAAAATTAATTAGAAAAACAAGATTAGTGATGTAACATAAAAAAAGATTTAGGCAGGTATACACTGAAGACAGTGTTAAGTTATAAAACTTTCATATTTTTCAACCAGTTAGAGTATGCTTGAAAATTAAATATGCATTTTAAAAGTAACAGGGTTTACCTTAAATAAACTTGAGATGTTTTGCAATTCTATTCCTTGTTGAAATAAAAGGAAAGAATTTCCAGTAACAAGCCTGCCCCAATCAATACAAGAATTTTCTCAGTGTTCATCAAGAAAATACAATTAATGATAATGGTAATAAATGAAGGGACATACTAATAAGGTTGACTTGGAGAAGAACAGTTTGTTAGTGAAATCTATTGGATAAGAACATAGGTTTCTCACAGAGGAGAAACACCAGCCCTGGACTTGCCATATTATCTATGATACAACACATAATCCTGAAAGTGTTATTGATCATTCTTTTTGAATGTGTAGAGAAAAATAATCTAAATAAATATAATCAGTTGAGAATGGGTATAAATATTGAAGTTTAACACATCATGTTCTATTCTTTATTAGAAAGTTAATCTTGTAAATTATAGGCTGATATTCATAGTTAATACACAAAAGACAATCCAGATGGCATATTTTATTTTTCTGAGTGTTATTATGTCTATGTATGATAGTTTGAATGATGCATTCATATGTATGTGTCTCTATATGTACATAATATGATATATTATAGTTTACATTGTATAACACATAATATATTGTATATAGTAATTCAGTATATTACACATTATATAATATTATATATATATATAAAACTATATAATTCAACTGATAGGTGTTGATTTTCTTCTTCTACCTTGTGGATCCTTCTCTCTATATATAATATTTTTATATATTATACATTATTATAATATATTGTATTAAGTATATTTACATTATATATAAATATATACATTTCATTATATGTTTAAAAAATAGACTTTTTTGTGACAGAGTTTCTTTCTATAGTTTAGGTGCCTCTCCTGGATCGAGCTCTGTAGACCAGGCTGGCCTGGCACTCACAGAGATCTGCCTGGCTCTGCTTCTCAAGTGCTGGGATTAAAGGTTTGCACCACCGCTGCCCAGCAATAAATAGATTATTATTTTTTAAATAACACAGGGGCATAAATGCAGAAGACATAAATGTGGATTTTTACAAAATTTAAAATTAGCTTTAAATTTACTGTTGTAGTTAAACAGAAAACATCAGGCTTACTTTAGCAGAATTAAAGCCCATTTACATTTCCTGTTGTTAACATTTTACATTCACGCGCGGCTAATTTGAGATATTATTATGAGATAAAAGTAAGCTCATTTTTAAAGCATGATAAAATTCAAATGGTATTTGGTGCTAGAAACCAAATAAAATTATTTCTATAATTAACGTTAATCCTACTTATTCTGTGTTGTACTGTGTGGTTTATCTTGATATTATAAATAACGCTTTTCCCATGGCATGTTTGTACTAATGTCAGTTGTACTTATATAAGAGTCAAAAGAGTGTTCTTTAAAACATTAAATCTTAGCAATGCTTTCATTTCATGTGCTTGTTCTATCTGAGACAGGTGTTCTTATCTGGAGTTACCACTGTATTCTAGAAAGTAGAATCATACTAATAGGTTACTTTCGTTCATGTGATTAGTCTTCAAATTCAGGATGGATCCAATTCCCCTTGCTCATAAAGACATAAAAGAATGGTCAAAGGACACATTCTCACTGCTTATTGTCATACAAAGAATGAAGCGTTTGAAGGGATTAGGATTAATCCGTTTGAAGAAAAATAAATTTACTAAAAAAAACCAGTACAGTGTCTTGTGAATATTTCAGTAGCATAATATATAAACTTAATTATAGAAAAGTTAGTGGTTTGCCAAGTTTGAAACTTACATTTTCAAGAACCTAACAGTAAATGATAAAAGAAGATCCTGACTATTAAAATACCCAGACTCAGCTTTTCTCTCTAAGTAAACCAATTTCAGATGTGCTCTACTGGAAAGGTTCTCCAGGAAACTCCCTCACCACATTATTCTTTATCCAATCATCGCCTGTTTTCCACTAGGTTTCCCTAATCAGGTCAGTTGTCTATCATGTCCTTTCCATTTAGGATGATGAGAATCAATGAGGAAGGAAAAATACTTTGAGAATTATCAGGACATGGGGATTCCAAATATAAAAGAAGCTAACCAGAACTATGACAGGCTTTGCTCCTAGTAAACTCTAAGTTCTAAGTTTCTGAACTTTGAAAGTCAAATAATTTGCAACTTCTATAACTTTACTTAGTAAAAAATGAGTAGATTGTATATTTTACAGATGAAACTGAACCCTTGCATTCAAAGCATAATTTTAGTGTCTCATCCTCTTCATGCAGATAGTCATTGAAACTAAGTTCTTCTCCACATTCTTGTATTTTAAAAATAAGACTGTATAGTATTTAGAAAATCATGAGACCTTTTTTTAATTCAGTAAAAAAAAAGAATACTGAAGAAAAAATATAAATAATAAGTGTATATTTGGGATCACCAAGTAGAAGACATTGATTGATCTTTCAATAAGGATCTTTCAATAAGATGATGAGATAACAGATAAAATTACTTTGAGTAAGGAAGAGATTGAAGACAAAGGAATATTTACAGGTTTTATTAAGTCTTTCAAGAATCCAGGTGATAAAACAAGGAACAGACAACAACTATTTTACACACACACACACACACACACATGCACACACTTGTGTGTGTGCATATCTATTTATCCACATATGTACATAAACATTAATGATATGTATTTATCCATGTACTTAATCTTCCTCTGTCTGAGATACTTAAGTCTTTTGGTCACATAAGCAGAATAAGAATAACAGGCCAAAAATAATTGTATTATTTTTAGATATAATTTGTGGTGGAACATATTACATGTATCTATGGCTATTCCAAAATTCATCTTTGTGTCATGTCATATTCATAGAAACCAAGATATAAAGCTGGGCGGTGGTGATGCACATCTTTAAACCCAGCACTAGGGAGGCAGAGCCAGGCGGATCTCTGTGAGTTTGAGGCCAGCCTGGGCTACAGAGTGAGCTCCAGGAAAGGCATCAAAGCTACACAGAGAAACCCTATGTTGAAAAACAAAACAAAACAAACAAACAAACAAACAAAAAAAACAAGATATAAGGACACTTATACACAAGGACTACAGGGTAGGTGGAAAGGTGGAAATCCTAACATTAAAGTTAAAGTGGTAGTCATCAAGTAGAATTAATACCAAAAGTTAGATCTCACAGAGTGGAAACACTAGCTGTGAGGCCATCCATGCCATTTAAAAAAGGACAAACCAAACCTCTTTATTAGGATTTCAGCTGACCTGACTCATTGAAGATTAAGCAAAAACAATGAGTCAGTGATAGAGAGGGGTTTCTGCCAGCAATCTTTCTTTTGCATTGTTTGGGGAAGTAGTGGGAGGGGCTTGGACCTGCCTCAACTGAATGTACCAGGATTTGCTGACTCCCCATGGGAGGCTTGGCCTTGGAAGAGGTGGGAATCTGGAGTGTGTTGGGGGGAAAGGCTGGGGCAGAAGGAGGGAGGAGAGGAGGATCTGTAGTTGGTATGTAAGATGAATAGAAAATTTCTTAGTAATAAATAAAAAAAAAAATGTTGTTTTCCACTACCTATAAGCACAAATTTAAACGATGTTTTCCTTGATGTAAATAGTCATTTGACATTGATCTCTATGAGATAAGTGACAGTCAATTTAATTCAAGGAACTGTGGAGTCACAGATAGAATCATCACCTTGAGTAAATACCCTAGTCTGTTAATAGGGCTGAAGGACTTTCACAGTTTGAGTGAAAAGGAAAATAAAAGAAACACTTGTCTTCTACCTTGGAAAAAAAAGCCAAGTTAACCCCATATATTGATGATCTTAGCCAAACTATTTTTCAAATGACCAATGTGTTTATATACAGAGTTGAGTAATGTCTGACTCAAGTCTTGAGATATAAAGTGAAGATAGATCAGAGAGGGCAAACTATATTCTATTGTACTCCTTCTTTATATATCTGCAGGATGCATAAAGGGTCAGTGTTCAATTGTTATCATTCTTTATGTATCTTCACGAAGAACAAAGAATCCATGCTTTTAGCAAATGCTCTATTTATGTTTCCTGAAGGCATTTTTAAAGTCTTTCAGTCCTTGCCTCCCGTGGATGATGCTTTCCTCTACATATGGTCCCTTACTAGCTACCTGACCTAAGTGGTTATTCTAACTGAAACACATATATGTCAACTTTAAGAAGGTGACATCCATGTACTATAAAAATATGCAGTATTTCCATTTTGAGTCTACTTTCCTGACATGCCGTCAGTGTGTTGTAGTCAGAAAATAGGTAGCTCTGAGCTGCACCTTCAATGAACATAAGAAATGATAGATTTATGATTTTCAAGTTCCAATGGGATTTATTTAACAAGTATGAAAATTAAATTTTCCAAAACTAACTCTAGTTTGAGGACAAAACTTAAATATAACATGATCTTTTCTAAAATAAGTATTAACATCTGGTAGTACAGCTTGATCATTGAACTTAGGAGCAAAGATAATACAGTACTTGAAAGCCAAGTCTTGATAAAGGATTCACCAGAGACCAACCCTAAATATATTATTATCTTGACCTTACAGCCTTCAATTTGTTCAGGAGACAAAATTTGCCTTTTAAGTATTCAGTCTGTAGAATATGATCATGGGAACCCTAGCAACTATATTAAAATATAGAAAATATTTTATTAAATTATTTATGGGAGCCATGTACATACTTTATATGCACAGATTAAAAATATAGATTCACATTTGTCCTACTAACCTGGAAAGCTTATATGACCAATATTTTCAAATCATTTCATAAGTAACTCATTTAAAAATAGCTTTTTTTAATTGAGGTCCTTCCCTGCAAAGCAACTAAAATTAGAAAAGGCAAATCTGGGAAATGAGACTACCCTCATCTAAGTAGGAACAGCAGAGATACTTCCATCCATAGCTGATGTAATCCTGGAAAAAGATGGAAATTTACAGCCATCCTCATGTAAGTTATTGTGAACAAGGGATACATTGATCTCTCATTGGTGTTTCAGTTTTTATGAGGACTGTTGCTTATATGAGAGATCTTTACTACATTAGGGATCTTCAATTCTGTACCTTTTTTTTTACACAAGTGTAAAATCATAATAAAATTATGTCTTAGCTAGGGAAAATATTTTCAGAAAAAATATTATGAAAGCAATAGTTACAATTGTTCTATTTTATGTCTCAATATAAAATTCATGACTTTTCAGGAGGTCAAATGCCTTTTAACACATTAAAATTAATTGAATGTACATGTTTGATTAAATCCAATGCCACAGCCTTAGGCCACCCATTTCCACAATGACCATTCTAGAAATTGCAGGTATTACACATTTAGTCCTCTAATGTTTTCTGAACTATGACCTCACTGTGGCCTTCTATGGAATCTGGAATAGAAACACTCTTGCCCAAGGCTTCTAAAATAGCAACATATTCCCTCCACAGTGCTTGTGCTGTTATTCATCTTCAAATGATTATTAATATAACTCACTTTTTTCAACATGCAATCACTTTCCTAGCTTTAAAAGATGTTTAAATGCCTAAAATTCTGTCTCCAAATATTAATGAAAAAAGAAAGCTTGTGAAAATACCTTTATGCTTCTTTTTGAAATACTGACATAGTGTGACAAGCTGTGACATAAATGTCTTTTATTTTCTTATATTGGGAATAATGCCATTTTAGGCACTTCTTAATGACAGCTCACATATATCTGACATGACATCTCTGTTTTCTGGAAATTGATTTTGATCCTCACTTTTGCCAGAATTTCTTTTTCTATTTACTTCTGTGTTTTCTACTTGTTTTATTTTTGCATATATATATAATGAAAGACAGAAAATTTATACATATACGTATAAAATATATGCATACATTATAACCTGTTCTTGTCTGAATTCTGGATGCCAGAGCCCTTATTTTCATGTTTGAGAAATGTCAACCATGTAATAGTTGACTCTTGATGAACTTTTGTGCTGATTTTAATACAAGATGACAGCCCTTCTCTACACACCATTAAAATACACCCTTGTTTATGTTTGTATTACACAGACAAGAACATTTCAGTTAAAAAATGCTAACAGTATGTAGAAGTCATAGAGATAGCAAAAAGTAACACATGAAGAGATTATTACATCCTTGGCTGAATTACATATGCCAGGGGTTAATTATTCATTCTTCTACCAATTTATTTATTAATTTTGAAGATGACTACCTCAAGTATAGATTTCCCTGCTCAATTTTGTGAGTGTTAGGGTTATAAACATGCAGCATCATTTTTGGCTTGTTTGAAGAGATTTGACCAATACATAATCTTTATTTGGCAACTTGGAAATTTTCCTTTAACACTTATTTACATGTGGAAAATGTCATCTTCATCCACTCTCTCACTCGCATGGATAAACTTTTGCACAAATAAGAGGGTACAACAGATTTCAGCTACAGTTCCGACTGCTCATCACAATAGTGCTTTTAGACAGGCTGATAATCTGGCTGGAACCACTGTAATGACAGTGTTCTTAAAAGAGAAATACAAATATGTGTGGTGGTATTGTGTTCCCCAAAATATTGTGCACCCTAATAAGCTTATCTGGGGTCAGGACAGAACAGCCACTAAATACAAAGGTTAAAAAATGGTGGCACTCACACCTTTAATCCTAGCATTCCAGAGGCAAAAGTCCATGTGTTCAAGGATACAGCCAAGCATGGTGACTTACACCTTTAATCCAGGAAAGCGAGCCTTTAATTCCAGGGACTGGTGGTAGAAAGCAGAAAGGTATATAAGGAGTGAGGACCAGAAACTAGAAGCATTTTGCTAGTTAAGCTTTCAGGCTTTGGAGCAGCAGTTCAGCTGAGAGCCATTCAAATATGAGGACACAGAAGCTTCCAGTCTAAGGAACCAAGACCAGCTGAGAAGTTGGCCAGGTGAGGTTAACTGTGGCTTGTTCTGTCTCTCTGATCTTCCAATGTTCACCCCAATACTTGGCTCCGGGTTTGTTTTATTAATAAAAACTCTTTAAGATTCATTCTACAAATATGTAATAAAGAGAATGAGAAAGAAAACAGTGTGAGAGAAAAAAAATCAGTTTTGAAGATGGATTAAAAGGAGCATAGGCCAAGGACCACAAAGCAGTCTGTAGAAGCAGGAAAGACCAGGAAGTATATGTGTACCTAGAGACTCCATAGGGTACATGGCTATTCAGACACTTAATATTAAGCCATTTGGTATTTCTGATACACAAACAATAAGAAAATAAATATGGGATGTTAAAAATCAATAATTGGCTAGTAACCTAATAGAATATCAATTAAAAGGTAATATAGAGATGAAATATGTTTTCTCTGGGAAATAACAATACTGTTCTCGTAGAAGGAATTGGCAGTTAAATTAATGACACAGAAAAAATGTTGAAGATGTCTTGAAAATGAAATATGTTTGAGTATTTTCATGAGGTAAAGAGAGATTAAAGTTTGAATTCTACCTAGTGAGTAGAAGTTTAAACACTGGAAATACATGCTAGAAGTGGAATCCAGTGGAGAGGGAGAGTGCTCAGTGCATAGCAGCTTACTATGCAAGCAAAAGTCTAGAGTCACAGCCACAGAATCTGGGTGACCACCACATGATCATGTGTATCTGAAAGTTTTCCTGTGTCCTGCCTGGTCCTGCAGCTGCTCAGACCCAAATAAACACACAAGGGCTTATATTATTTTCAAACTATATGGCCTAATGGCTCAGGATCCTCTCTAGCTAGCTCTGACATCTTAAATTAACCCTTTTCTATAAATCTATACTTTGCCATGTGGTTTGTGGCTTACTGGTTCTTTACATATTGCTTCTTCTGGAAGTGGCTAGCAGCATCTCCTGACTCAGCCTTTCTCCTTCCTTTCTCTCTCATTGGAACGTCCTGGCTAACCTTATTCTGCCTCATCACTGGCCAAACAGCTTTATTTATCCATCAATCAGAGCAACACACATTTACAGCCTACAGAATGACATTCCACAGCAGTCATGGCAGCCCATCTGTAATTCTAGCACTAAGAAGGAAGACACAGGGAGTTCCTGGAGCAAGTTGACTAGCTTGACTATGTTCTAGTACTGTGTTACATTGAAAAACTATGTCAATGAACAAAATGGAAAGTGACCAATGAAAACTACTAATATCAAGCTCAGACTCTACACTCATGCCATGCAGTCACACAAACTTGCATACACATGGGAACATACACACAAACATACCACATGTGCATATAAATTTAAAAGAAAAATAATAGAATCCACTTACTAGTAGAAGGTATATCTAAAATCTGAAAAGTGCTAGGGTTTTAATTTAAAAAAGATAAACACATAAAGAAAATTAAATTGTTGGTTAAATTTACATTTACATGTCATTGTTGATGAAAGTGTTCAATTAATTATAAAAAGGTTTAGATATATTTTCTGAAATATTTTAGCTAATAAACATGACCTGGAAATAGAGTGAATCTGGAATGGACTTCAAAAGCCCTGCATCCTTTTAAAATACCAATATAGTGCATCAGTGGGAGTGATTGTATCAACTTCTGGCATTTTAAACCGTACAAGATCAGCCCTATTGGTTTTAGAATTTCTTATTCTGATCTGAAACTTAAAACATAAAAAGTATGCCAAAATAATTGTTTGAAAGCATTGTTGTACTCTTTATAGAATGATGGAAGACCAATTGTATTTAAAATTAATTTGTAAATGATTGAGATTTTAGAATGAACAAATTACAAAACAATGGTTTCCTCTTGGAAAACAAGGCAATGTTCTTGAGGGATTTGGGGGGAGGGGGCAATAATTTTAAATCATTCAGTGTTGGAATGTTATTTAAAATTTTCCACTTATATTAAAAGAGATCGATAATGTATATGTTTATGTTTTCTTAAAATAACAAAACAGATGAAACCATAGACCTGTAGATACATGTCTTTAGTTAATACGGTAGTGGATTTTAATAGTTATGTATTACACCTAGTCAATTTAACTTTATTATACTGTCTTTGCAATGGAATTCATAAACAAAATCTACATTATCCAGGGACATTAAGAATTATATGACTGTATAAATTTTCTTAAATTAGTGAATAAATCAGTCATAATTTCAAACATATGATAAGTATTTTCTAATATTATTACATGAAAAATAAAATTTTAAAATGCATGGTTATTTACCTAATACACATAAGTCTAGAACATATATAAGATTGTTAACATTGTATTGTAACATTTAAGTAGATTTAATTTCAATACAATTAACTTACATATATTTTATAATATGATACATGACTTATAATGATTGAAAATGAATTGAGCTTGAAGCATCATGAGATCCTTTTGTAAGGAGAAGATTCCTGTTGTCAGTGATGTTACCTGAGTCCTGTACTGGAGTACAGCCTTTCAAAGCCCTCCATCACCTCTGACTGGGGCTCTAGGAAAGCACATGTGCCTCCTGTCACCTAGATAGGGAGCGTGATCACTTTTGGAGAGAAACTCTTTCAGCGGGGATTGGGGTAGTGGAAAGACTTTGACACTTTGCTGACTTTACTCAAAGTTTGATTTGGCAGGAGCCTCTTGGAAAGTAGACAAGCACTAATAGAGCAACTGGGGATGTCTGAGTTCAGATTTCAAATCCAAATTAAATCAATTCACAATTGCTACCAACAGGAGACACAGACAATGATCAGAGGGACATCTGACTCGGACTTTGAACTGATACTTTAAAACTTTTCCAAAATGGTGTCTAACTTCCTATCAATTCCAACTTAACCCTTTTCTGTGATTTCTAGAAATCAGTGTAGTTCCTTCAAGTTGCACTAATTTGAGGGATTAATCACTTCCCACTTCAAAGCGCCACCATCATTCGGTAATATCCTGAATCACACTGGGAGTTCTTTGCAACAAAAGTCGTCATTGGTTATTTTGAGCAAAAGTGGGCACTGATTACTGACAGCAGAATCGAAAAGAGAAAACTACAACAAAATAGTGATTTTAGCTGAGAAAGGAGCATACACATAAGGAAGAGAAATTTTTTCTCCTTTGAAATATGTTTGAATATTTATGACAGCTTTCCTACACAAAACTTCAATAGAATATATGTTATTGAGGGATATTTTAGGTATTAAAAATTAATGGGGAGATGCATATCCAAACATTATACCAAATAATAAATTATCTTGTAACCAGATATTAAATTTAAAATTAATTACTCATTATTGTTTTAAATTTATTTTTAATACTAGTTTTACGTACATCTAAGTTATTTTAATTCTACTAAAGTCAAAAATTTCTCTGAAATTTGTACAGTGTATATTCTAATGTTCAAAAATGTCTATTAGAAAGTGTCTATATGTTCTGTTTCCAGATTTTCAATGCTGGATTCTGCCAAAGCACAATCATTACAAAAGTCACATGACTTCTTTTTTCAAATTAGCACAGCAAAGCATAAAAGGTAAACGTGCATCATCCGATCAGTGGATGGAGAAATTATGATACATGTTCACAATGACACAATAGAAAGGAAACTCTCGTGACGGGATGGATAGAGATGGAAATTTTGAAATTAAATCAGCCACAACCAGAAAGACAAGTATCACTCTTGAGAGAATAATGCTTCTACTAATATTTTGAAACAGTTTCTTAATAATCAGTCATTAGAATACCCACCCACTATCTCCCAAAATCATGCATTGGAACTCAGACGTAGCTGTTTCTCAGCATAATCAGTGTTTAATTTTTTTTTCAAGTGCTGTGAGTTGAATGACAGTATCAAAGAAGTGATTCAAATTTTGAGGTCCTTTTAACAATTAAAAGACGGATGTCTCTTGATATGTAGTAGTACTTTCCTCTGCCCCCACCCCCAAAAAAAGAACTAGATTAAAAAAAATATGATTATTCTCTGCAGAGAAGGAACAGACATGATGCTATACATTCCAAAACTAACTCCTTTATCACACATCTGAGGCATCATTAAAGGTCACCAAAAATGTCTCAGCTTTTATTATGAAGATCATCACCTGTAAAAGTCTTTATGGTAAATTAGAACTCATATTGCACCCAGAAAAGATACGACTTTAAATGACTGTATTCTTCCAGTATACTATTGAACTTTAGTTACAATGACCCAGTCTTTATCTGTTTAGTTGCTCTTCACTGAGAGGAAAATGATTCTCAAATTCAATTGAATTAGTAGATAAACCCTATTTATTGTTTGACAGAAGTCCAACAATAAACATTTATTTTTATTCTTCTTAATGTTCTAGATTTATTATTTTTAAAAAAATTTGTCAAAATACAAGTTTGCAATTGCCTACCTACAATAAGAAATAAAAAGAAAGCATTAGTAAATGAATATGATTATTCCCAATATTGTCCTAGCATCCACTTGCTTGAGTTAAGAATAAAGAGTTTGTCTTTCCACAAGTTTAAATAATAATACATAAGAAAAACAGATAAAACTTCAGGTAATATGATTACAATAATTACAAAAATTAACAAAAAAAATCAAAGCAGGTTGACAAGATGACTTAGCAGCTAAGGGAATTGGCGACTACATCTGTAAACTAAATTCATTTTCTAGAACTGAAATGGTGAAATAATGAAACTGACTCCTGTAAATTGTTGTCTGACATCCAACCTTATAACACACACACATACACACACACATACACACACACACACATACACACACACACATACACACACACACACACACACACACACACACACACGAAAAAATGTGAAGACTTTATTTTGTAGGAAAAAAAAAAAACTGTAGAGGAGGTGTCTGATAGCATCAGAGCCTGCCATCCACTTACAAGGCAGAGTAGCTACAGAGCAGAAGAGTAGTACATCATTGGGTAAGAAGCTGAAAAGTATCCTTTTTGTTCTGAGATTGATGTTGTGAAGTGAGACTAAAAGATTCATGAGTAGTGAGTAGAAGTATGTTAAGTGAATAATAAACATATTTTATGGCCAGCCATTTTCCAGGGTCTGCAAGGTGTGTGTGTGTGTGTGTGTGTGTGTGTGTGTGTGTGTGTGTGTGTATGTGTGTTACAATGTTAATACTAATTATTACCATTAGATGTGGATTACTTATTACTCCAATTTTAGGAAATGGTAACCAAAGTGGATGGATATTTCAAAATGGCATGGTCATGGATAATGGTGCCAATGGTTTTTTGTAATGATAAGTGGGAAAGGGAGGCCAGTTTTCCATGTAGCTCTTTCCTGCTGGAAGAAGTTAGCATCCTCATTCATGGGAAAGGGTCATGGATTTTATTATATTTTAAAATTTAAAAGTAAAATAATGTGAGGGAGAAAGTATCTTCCTCAATGACGTTTAGCCTGCCAAAATCTCTTTAGCTACCTACTGTTCTCCCATCACGAGTTGAAAACAAAATTATTGAGGAAATGGGTGCTGTGTAGATCTACTTCCTGGTGACATTAAGTAGATAGGCACACTAAGGGTCTTGACTTTTACAGATTTTTGAGACACTGCAGGGCAGTCAAGTGGATCCAGATATATGTAGTTACATTGTTGCAAGACCCTCTGACTATGGGTGAACTGTAAATGACAAAAGATAAAATTAAGGGGGCAAGTTAATATATAAGGTCCAGAAATTTGTAGAATAACTACAAACATTTAATGGATTTAAGATGTTTTAATGAAAAGATAAAAATATCCATTTTTAAGGCTTTCAGTGATAGATGATACTGCTTGTCCTATTAGATTGAGTTTTAAAGACCATATATAGCAAAGAAGACATGAACAGACTTAACAGATACATACTAAGAGTACGGTGTTCATGGATAGAAAGAGTATGAGGTTCCTTTAATTTGATTATAACTGTTGCAGCTGTGATTGTTCCGTTTGTGATGTCAGTAGCCACTATTGGCAGGAAGAACTGCAGGTGGGTCTCTCTCTGGACCATCTCTTGAGACAGATCTAGACAAGTCACCTACATGAAGCAAAATGGCCACTACAGTGGTAGCCTGCCCAAGGGCAGGGGTTGAGTTAGGAGGAAGATAGAAATGAAGTTATTTGGCATGGAAGCATTCATTAAACAAAATATAATTGTCTGTCAGCGCAGGGAGATTAGTTAGCAAGCAGGTTTCCATAAAAAGCAAGGCAGGCACAAGGCAACAGTTAATCTTTAGTAAACTGGGCAAGGAGATGCTTCTATACAAGAGGATCATTAGCACTAAGTTTCACAAAACATCATATAATTGGCAGAAAAGTAGTTCTTATGGTAAGAAAGAACATGGCAAATTATGAGGGAGATAAGATCTATGAAGGGTCTTATAGAGAAGGATCAGAAGGCAGATCTGTCTTACAGAGAGTAAGACAGAAGCAGAGAAAGGTAAAGTATAAAGCCAGAAACCTGACAGTATATTCCACTGTTTTAATGTAAGGTCTTTTTGCATATGGATATCAATTGAATCACCCTTTAGACAGTGATATCCATTGCTCAGGCGTACTGTGGCAAGTCAGTACTACTGCTGAATTATTTTGAAAACACATTTCAAAAAACCTTTTGTCCAGTGACCTTAACTGCTGAACCAGACCATATTCCTGAAGAAGTGATATACTCTAGCCGCAGAATAGGGGGAAATCAAGACTACTCATATGGAAATTTTATCACTACATTTGATCATTCATGGTACTGAAAGGTACTATGAAAGCTGCTGGAGGAGAGAAGTAATCCTAATCCTGGTAAATCACACAGGGCCAGACCTACCAAAATATGCCCATTGGTGAAATATTGGCCTCTATATTATAGTGGTAAACAGCTAATTTCTGCTTATATTTATGACCCACTCCATGAGATAGCTCCCACCATATCTGTGACAGTAAAAGATGCTGAGAATCTGTGTTTAGAGAGGTCATAGGTCTTAAACATGCACCAATTATTATTACCATTTTACATGGAAATAGATTAAATGACTCACAATGAAACAATGTCATACCCATAGAACAAAGAGGCTACTACTTGCAGTAGCTAGCAATTAATACAGAGAACTCACAGCTGGCTGAGATGCAGAGATTAAAAACTGCTGAGTGTTCAGCACTAAATGTGGTATTCATAATACATCCAAACTCCAGGGGCCTCAGAATTTTTGAGGAAGAATGACCAGAAAGATTGTAAGCACTAGTGGTGGTAGATAACCTCAAGGAAATTGTTTCCAGGCACAACATGACAGATGCACATATAAACCACAGTGATTATGTCATAGTACATAATACCCATGTAAGCCCAAGCCAGACCAAATATCAGCACAGAAGTTGAAAAGTAGACACAAACCTCCATGAGAAGTGAGGAGATGCTGGCATTTGATAGCTGTAGGGAGAAAGGGAATCAGTTTCCTTTAATAGCATGAGACATGACAAGTTGACCACAAAGCAGGGCAGGCCCCACTCCCAGGAATCACTGGGAAATACAAATTGGAATCAATGGTGAACAAAGAAAAAACAGGCAAACAAAAATGAAGTCATTTCAAAGTTTGGTAGGAAGGGATTTGGGAAGACAGGTAATGGGAGTAGTGGGAGATAAGGGCCTAACCTATCAAACTTTTTGAAGAAAAATAAAATTCCTTTTTTAAAAGTCTCCAAGATGTAAGAAGATTGCTGGCTTCTAGCCATGAGGAGGGTTAAAAACAAGCTACTTCCCATGAGAAGAGAAAGCAGGCATCATCTCCCAACCAACCAATAGTTAAGTTCTGAAAGAGGGATCTCAAAGATGACACACCACTTGTCTTTACTGCCCCCTTATGGGAGAAACTGTAACTTTGATCTGGGGGAGCTCTCCATCCTGTGTTGGGGTTTTTGATAAGTTTAAGTGGTAGATGGCCAGAAAGGAAGCGTTTCTTGAGAAGGGAAAGATATTTCAAAACTCATCCAAATTAGAATTGCTGTGGTGAATGCGAAGTGTGTACAGAAGAAATGATCTTTACAACAGGAGCTGAATGTAGATATAAGGAGTCAGAGTGGGAAACGGGAGAGAAAGGAGTTAGATCTCAACTCCTAGAATGGAGCCCGAATTAAAACGTTAGTTAAAACAGCAAACAAGGAATTATAACTTAAAATAATATAAGCTTTTAATTACAGAGAAAAGCCTAAAACAGGTGGGGGCTACATAAGAATCATAGTTCAAATGTGCAGAAAGTTTGTAAGAGCAGGAGGACCAGAAAGTCGGCCACAATATAGAGTACTTTGTACAATAATGAAAATGGGGAAAATTTAATGGGGAAAATAACCCCATTAAATTTCAAAAATATGACTGCCAAAGAAGGCCAGAACAAAGATAGTGCCATTTGACATGCCAGTATGGGTTGGAAAATATTCACAACATGCTAAGCTTAGATGAAGAGCTATAAGCAACTAATGGCTGCTGAGAAGGGAAGAATAAATCTTCATGGGCAAGCCCAGAGACAGCTTACACAATACTAACTGCTCAGCTTTGTATGCATAATCGTGAACAACACTAAACAGACTCATATATATTCATATGCACATATACACAAGGGCATGCACATATATATGTATATGTATGTATATATATATATATGTGTGTGTGTCTATGTATATATGTATGTATGTATAACAATAATAATTAATTAGAATGCAAATTTGAGAGAGTGGGGAGGACATAGAAGGAGTTTGGGGAAGGGGGAGAATCAAACATTGTAAAATAATCATGTATGAAATTCCAACACAATATTTAATTTAAAAAAATAACTCATATGCCAAATATAAATATTTAAAAGAAAAAGCAAAGTATCAATATTTTGCTAGCTGCTATCAGAGAAGGAAATATAGATCAGTTTAAATATAGTCTGAATAAATTGATGTAGATAAAAATTGCATTTAACAAGAACTCAACTTAAAATACCTGGTAGAATTCCGATAGTTTTAAATTTTAGCGTTGTATACTAAACTACAAACACATTTGTTTTATTGTTGGTACTTTTTTTAATAAGAAAAATGTTTTATTCATTTTCCATACCAATCACATATCCCTCTCTTCCCTCTTCCCACCCTTCCAGTCTCCCCTTCCCCAAACTACTTCCCATTCTCTCCTACAAAAAGATAAGGCCTCCTATGGGGAGTCAGCAGAGCCTCATACATTCAGTAGAGTCAGGTGCAAGCCTCTCCCCCTACATCAAGGCTGTATGAGGTGTCCCACTACAGGCAGTGGACTCCAAAAAGCCTGCTCATGAACCAGGGATGGATCCTGATCCTACTGCCAGGGGGCTCCTTAAGCAGATCAAGCTATACAACTGTCTCACTTATGCAGAGGGCCCAGTCCAGTCCCATGGAGACTCCACAGGTGTTGATCTAAATTTCATGAGTTCCCACTAGTTTGGTTTGTTTGTCTCAGTAGGTCTCCCCATTATGATCTTGATGCCCCTTACTCATAGAATCCCTCTTATGTCTCTTTGACTGAACTCCTAGAGCTCAGCCTGGTGTTTGGCTGTGGATATCTGCATCTGCTTCAATAAGTTACTGGAGAAAAGCTTTATGATGACAGAGTATTAACTGATCTGATTAATGGGATAGGCCAGTTCAGGGACCCTCTTGACTATTTCTAGTAGTCTAAGCTGGGGTCATCCTTGTAGATTCCTAGGAAATTCCCTAGCACCTGGTTTCTCCCTATCCCCATGATGTCTCACTCTATCATGGTATCTTTTTCATTGCTCTCCCACTCTATCCCTGTTCCAGCTTGACCATCCCATTCCCTTAAGTTCTCATCCCCCATCCCCTACCCTCCATTGTCCACCCCTCATCCCCAGTTTGCTAATGGAGATCGCATCTATTTCCCCTTCCAAGTGTGATCCATGTGTTCCTCTTTGCATCCTCCTTGTTAGCTAGCTTCTTTGGAGCTGTGGGTTGTAGTCTGATTATCCTTTGCCTTACATCTAGTATCCACTTATGAGTGAGTTCATACCATGTTTGTCTTTCTGAGTCTTGGTTACCTCACTCAGGATGATATTTTTCTAGTTCCACCCATTTGCCTGCAAATTTCATGATGGACATTGTTTTTTACTGCTGAGTAGTACTCCATTGTGTATATGTATCATATTTTCTTAATCCATTCTTCAGTGGAGGGCCATCTAGGTTGTTCCCAGGTTCTGGATATTATGAATAATTCTGCTATGAACATAGTTGAGCATGTGACTTCATGGTATGATTGAGCACTCCTTGGGTATATGCCCCAAGAGTCATATAGTTGGGTCTTGAGGAAGATTGATTCCCAATTTCCTGAGAAACTGCCATACTGATTTCCAAAGTGGCTGTACAAGTTTGCACTCCCACCAACAGTGTAGGAGTGTTCCCCTTGCTCCACATCCTCTCTAGCATAAACTGTCTGAAGTGTTTTTTATCTTAGCCATTCTGACAGGTATATGACGGTAACTCAGAGTCATTTTGATTTGCATTTCCCTGATGACTTTTAGTATCATCTAACCAAAAATGGTGAATTAATTGGCCTGAAAAATGATGTACACAGTGCCAAGTCCACTGTGAAGCAAACATAATAAACCTAATTTGAATATTAAATTTGAACAAACAAAATGTATTTTAATGTATACCATGTAAATTTATTTTCATATTAGATAAATTAGTCATTGCTTAGTTAGGTGTTTATAGATAAGTATTACAATCAATTTTGAAAAATTTGAAATTAACACAAATGAACCTTTGGTTACAGTTAATGTTATGCCCTCAGTCTTCTATAAGAAAAGCATCATAAGACAGGGTAGCTAAAAGGGTAATATTTATTTCTCAAAATTCTGGACACCAGAAGTTGGAGATCACAGTTAAACTATTGTTAGGTTCTGGTGAGGATTCACCTCTTGATTACTGCACATGAAAGGCTGAGAGGTTATTGGATGTGACTCTCTGGTTGCTTTGATAAAGGCACTATACTATTTGAGTAAGGCTTCACCACCAATACAAAATCATTTCCTGGAAGCCATCTTCCTGATGTGATCATGTGGTAGGCTAGGACTTCAACACTTGAATTTAGAGGCTCATACATATTTGGTACATAGAAGTATATCTATTAGATGCTCTAGGTAGGGAATCTATCTTTTTTACACTTATAGCCAACATTGAACTAGCTATGATGCTGGTCTACACGTTGTCTTTATCAGAAATTCTGTCTTCAAACTGTCTTTCTCATTGCTCTTTAGCTGTCAGTTTGTCTTCATTAAAATTCTGATTCATTTTATTATTTTCCCTAGGTTGCCCTCTGAGGATCCTACTTACCTGGGTTGTGTGTGCTTCTCCTGAACAACTGTCACTTTCCCTCTTCTTGTCCTGTGTTGTTTGACACTAATGCCATGACACTGCAGACGCTTTGTCACCTGACAGCACCTCATACCAGACTGTAAGAACAGTGAACATATGGACTTCCTGCTTAATGTGCACATCGATGACAGCACTTTATTCTGTATGGACCACGTAATAAATGGTCCACATGTATCTGAGGATGATTTAATGTGAGTTGAGTCTCAGAGCACTTTCCACTGTGAAATAGCTCTTTACTCTTTGAATTGTCCCTCACTACAGAGAACTTTTTACCTCCTATGACAATATAACTTAAGTGTTTGTTCCAGAAAATGCTTGTACTGAAAGATAGGACTGTTATCAAATAAATCACCTTTCTTCCCTTCTGGAGATTTCTGTACTAAGCCTGCTCCCTGGGAAAAGTGCTTGTTTATAAGGAAGCTAAATGCCTAGAAAATCTAACCATATTCTTTATCCTTACTGTGTGCCCAAACCATAAACTATTATTCCATACACATTGTTCAATTCTAGCAAAATTTCCCCCACTGAAATGTAGATGTGAAACCTCTGAAATCCAGCCATTAGATTGCATTCATTTCCTTGTGAGCTCCCTTCTTAGGGAATTTTTCTAAATAATACTTCGTCATATAGCCATGATTAAATTTAATTACTATTTTATCAATAGATTGATCAGGTGTAATAACAACATTACCAAAAACTTAAAGTTAAACAGGAAGAATCTCTGTCTCATAGTTTCATTTATTGAACAGTTTTGATTGAACACTGATAATATACTAAATGTGATCTGGAGGTCAAAACAAATCATATAAGGCACTAATTAGCTAGAAGTGCACTTTCCAAGAGTTTTTAGTTCCATGCAGCTCATAGTGTTGTTGAACACTATTATGCTCCTGGTCTTCTTGATATGTCTCACTGCATTTTTTTTGTTTTTGTTTTTTGTTTTCTCCATGAGGAAGCATAAATTAACAGGGGGTTGACATTGGTCTAGTTTATTTCAGTGGCTGAAGTTGATAAAACCACACACGAAGCTATACTTAGGATTTAAACATAGAAAATGGCATTTGAGATTATCATTTCATACTTGATATAGTTCATGACAATTAATGGTAACTGTGTCCTATTCACCCCCAGCACAGCCAGCTATATTTTGTTGTTGAAAAAATAAGCACAATTCTTCATGGACACTGAGGGGACAATTTTGGACTTCATACAGAAACAAACAAAACAGAATATAGGCTAGCTAAAACAATCCCAAATAATAAAAGGTCTACTAGACTCATCACTATTTACGATTTTGATGTATAAAGAGCTAACTCATAGAAAGAACACAGTATTCACCTTAAAATAGATACATTACTCAATGCAGTCTATTTGAAGACCCTGACCACATCTATGTACACATGATTTTGGGCACAGAGGCCAGAAGTACACACTTGAAAAAGGACAGCATCTTCAACAAACAATTGTAGTTAAATTGGATGGCTGCATACAGAAGAATGCAAATTGTTCCATATTTATTACCCTGAACAAAACTCAACTACAAATGGATTAAGGGCCTTAAAATAAGTCCAGATACCTCAAATCTTATAGAGTTAGAAATAGTGTGAAATTCCTTTGCAATGGAAAAGAGTTTTTAAACAGTGCACTGATAGCACAGATGCAAAAACCAATAAATGGGAATTCATGAAACTGAAAAAGCTTCTTATAGAAAAGGATATCATCATTAAAACAAAGTGTCAATCTATAGAATGGAAAAAAATCAATAACAATTTAATGACCAAAAAGGGTTAATATCTAAAATATACAAAAAACAATAAAGAAAACCTGGACATCACAAAAACAAATAACCCAATTAAAGTGATTAAAGAAATAAATACAAAGTTTTTAAAAAATAAAGCAAAAATGGCTGAGAATCACATACAGAAATGTTCAAAATCCTTATTCATGATGGAAATGCAAATCACAACTACTTTGAGTTTTCATTTTACACCAGGCAGAATGGCCAAGATCAATAAAACAAATAAGAATGTGTGCTGGCAAAGATGTGTAAGAATAACTCTCATCTACTCCTAGTTCAAGTACAAACTTTTACAGCCAATATGGAAATTAGTGTGATGGTTCCTCAGGAAGCTTGGAATAGATCTACCTAAATATCCATCTTTACCACTCTTGGGCCTACAGCCAAAGCACTCTACATCTTGCTGCAGAGACAATTGCTCATCCATGTTCCTTTCTGCTTTATTCATAATAGCTAGAATTTGGAAACAACCTAGATATCCACCAATAGATGAGTGGATAATGAAAATATGGTACATTTACAAAATAGAACATTATTTGGCCCTTTAAAAAATGTAACTCATAGGTAAATGGATGGGGCTAGTACAAAAGATCCTGTGTGAGGTAAATCAGGCCCTCCAAATAAATATGGTATATATATATATATATATATATATATTGTATGTGGATAATAGCTTTTAGCCTTTGATAGACATACTACAATCTGCATAATAAGATGTTAGATAAGGAGTAAGAGGATTATAAGAGGCAGGAGAAATGTGGGGAATACTTCCTAAAGAGGGTGAAATAGTTTATATGTATGGAGAGACAAGGGGGGGGGTAGTAACAGGAGAATTAGATAGCGAATGTGAGAGAAGTCACTGGTAAGGGTAAGGAACAGAAACCTGGGACAACTAATACTAAGGAACACTTGAGAGGAATAATGGGGGATTTCTTTCTGTATACTGTGAATATATGTTGTTCCCCTTGGTTAATAAATAACCGGCTTTGGCCTATGGCAAGACAGCTTAGAGGGAGGCTGGAAATCCTAGCAGAGATACAGGAAAGAGGAAGTCAGAGTCAGGGGACATGCTAGCCTGCATCCCAAAGAGCAACGAGATGCCAGCAGACTGGTAATGTCATGGCCACAAAGCAACATATAGATCAATAGGAATGGGTTGAGTTAATTTATAAGAGCTTGCTAGCAAGAAGCCTGGACCATAGGCCATACAGTTTGTAAGTAATAAAAGCCTCTGTGTGTTTACTTGGGATTGCGCTGCTAAGGGACTGGATGAGATACAGGAAAACTTCTGACTACAGGTCGTATGGAAGTATATTACAGTAAAAGCTTAATTAAATAAAGTACTACCGGTTTTTGGTTAGAACCAGAGACTAGATAGCTCAGAGGCCTATAATAAAACTCTACTTTTATAATAAACACTCTACTTTTTATGAAAGTATCAATAAAATGACTCCTAATAATATTCTGCTATAGTCATAGATCAGTGCCTTATCTAATCCTCATCAGAGAAGCTTTCTACAGCAGCAGGTGGAACAGATGCAGAGACTCACATCCAGACATTATGAAGAGATGGGTCCTTGGAACATACAGCTCTAAATGAGATAGCTCCATCAAATACCTCCTCTCACAGCTCATGGAATTCCACAGAAAAGGATGCTGGAAGAATGTAAGAATGAGAGGGGGATGGAGAACACCAGGAGAAAAGGGCCCTCTAGAACAAACTAAACAAGGTGGGCATGAACTCACAGAGACTGAAGCAGCAAGCACAGGGCCTACACAGGTCTGCACAAGATCCTCTGTGCATGTATTTTAGCTTTAGGCTTAGTATCTTTATTGACTCCTGAGTCAGTCTCTGATTCTTATACCTGCCCTTTGGATTCTTCCTTTTGCTGAGTTGTCCAACTTTGACATGATGGTTTGGCTTTATTGCATTCTATTTCGACACATTTGGTGGTTGTGTTGATTTGAATAGGAATAGCTACCATAGACTCATGTATTTGAATGATTGGCCCATATGGAGTGGGGGATATTATGAGATGTGGCCTTGTTGGAGAAGTTGTAGCCTCATTGGAGGAAGCATGCCGCTGTGGAGGTGGGTTTTGAAGTCTTATATACTCCAGCTATGCCCAAGGTGGTAGAGAGTCTTTTGTTGCTGCCTATAGGTCAAGATGTAGAACATTCAGCTCTTTCTCTAGCACCGTGTCTGCATGCACACTGTCATGTTTCCAGCTATAATGATAATTGACAAAACCTCTGAACTATTAGTTAGCCCTAATTAACCTTTTTCCTTTATAATAGTTGGCATGATCATGGCTTCTCTTCACAGCAAGAGAAACCCTAAATAAATTGTTATCTCCTATAACCCCACTCTTTCTAATGAGAGACAGAAAGGGAATAAATCTGGATGGGAGGGGTAGTAAGGAGGATCTGGAGAAGTAGAAGGAGGGGAGATATAATTATGATGTATCATATGAGAAAATAATCAATTTATTTATTTATTTATTTTTATTAAGTATTTTTTTCATTTTACATAGCAATCAAAGATCTCTTCCCTCTTCCTGCCTCTCCAGCCTCCCTCCCCCAGCCCACCCCCCATGTCCTCCCACAAGACAGTAAGGCCTCCCATAGGGAGTACAGACAGATCCAAGCCTCTCCCCCTGCCTCAAGGTTGTGCAATGTGTCCCATCATAGGTAGTGGGTTCTAAAAAGCCTGCTCATGCACCAGGGATGGATTCTGATCCTACTACCAGGAGGCCCCTTACGCACATCAAGCTACACAACTGTCTTGCTATACAGAGGGCCTAGTCCAGTCCTATGCAATTAGAAAATATTTTTGTTTTTCTAACGGTAAAGCAATAAAATGTCTCCTAATGACATACTTCAATACCCATAGATCAGTGTCCTGCTGAGACATAATCAGACAAGTTTACTCCTGCAGCAGGTAGGAACAAATTAAGAGTCCTGTAACCGGACAATATGAAGAGAGTGAAAGACCTTGAAACACTCATATCTAAATGGGATATCTTCATCAGATTCCTTCCCGTATTGCTCAGGAATCAATGTGGAAGGAAAGATGGGAAGAGTGTAAAAGTTAAATTCAGTGTTTGACATCAAGGAAGCAGTGTCTTCTAGAGACAACATGACTGACATATATGAACTCACAAAGAGGGGACAAGAAGCAGAGGGCCTGCATAAAGTCCAACCCAGCTGGGACCCAGTATGGAAAGGAGAAGTATACATATGCTCCCTTCCTTAACCAATAAGATATCTCCACTTGTCAACTGCATGCAGAAGAAAAAACTTAGTTTTCTCCAAGGAAGTATCACTGGTATACAAATGACACATAAGGGCAGGCCCCATGACCAGAAGTAAAGGAGCAGAACAAAATGTTGTCAATGGTGTTTTGGGGAGACAGTATTTGTCACATATTGCTTTATTTAAGTATATTACTGGTTTTTTTGTTTGTATATTATGTTTATTTTATTTTCTATTTTATTTGTTTAATATCTGTATGTTTTTTCTGTTTTTCTAATTTGTCTTTTTGTTTTCTAAAGAGACAGAGACAGAAGAGATGGGGTTGGATGTTTTGATCAATGATGAAAATCTACAAGGAGATGAGGGAGTGGGAAATACGGTCTAACTACACTACATGGAAAAATTGTTTTCAATTACAAATAGGAAGAACACATAATGTCATGTCTGTAATAATTCATTAATCTTTATTTTAACATGAATAATATTTAAATGAAGTGCTAACAATGAAATTTAGTTGTTTTTTTAATAGTCCCATCTAACATTGATTGCAACACTGTGTACAGAACAAAAGCATCAGAAAAAGAATGTCCAAAAAGAAACCAAGAAATTTCTAGTATAGTCTTCCAAGGACCTTATTTCTCTGTTGATATTTAGGAGTATTATTATTCTAGAGGTGACTGAAAGGGGAAAGTGCTGAATGTCTCTACACTGAGGAAGCCAAGCCCTTGTGACCTTCAAAGAGTTCTCATCTTAGGAGTGAATAACGGGAAGATCTGAATGTCTCCACACTGAAAGAGCCAGTCCCCTTAAGGCACTCAGAGTTCAAAGCTGTTAACGAAAGCAAGTCGTGGGGGTGACTTAAATCTAATTTATATTAGAAACCAAAACATCATATTGAAATTTCAGTAAGTAAAGAGAATGACTTTGTAACTAACACAAATCATTTTAAAAAAAAATGATGTATGTGTGATTTACTAATGAAGGCAACTAAAGAGTACAGTACAGCTGTGTGTTAGTGCACTTTTGCAATACTTGGCTTTCAGGGTGTTTTGTGCTTGTGGCACTAAAATTATGATGGTTTTTCTTTTCTCTATTATCATTAAGAAAACTTCTGTTCCTTTTACATACCAACCACAGGTGCCCATCTTTTCCCTCCTCCCTCTTCCCACCTCTTCCCTGGAACCCACCCTGCATTCCCACCTCCTCCAAGGCAAGGCCTCCCATGAGGAGTCAGCAGAGCTAGGTACATTTATGATGGTTTTTCAATACTGAAAATCTTTTTTTTTTTTTTTTTTTTACTTTCTGAGAACGTGAGTGTCTGTAATGGTTGCATTCATGTAGAAATTATAAAAGTAGAGGAGTAATATTACTTTAAAACTAATGAAAAAAAAAAACAAGGAAAACCAAATGCAGAGATGTAGTCACATGTGGAATATAATGAAGTATTATGACTTTTTGATACATATATGGCTTATGCTGTAAGGTCATGCACACATCACCCTAAAACAGACAAAAAGAAGGGGACTCCAAATACAGGTTTAGTTCTATCACATCCTTCATCTGTCTGTCACAATTACTAATCCTCATTACTAAACATTGCATTTTAAGATGCAATGAATTTACTTAGCAAGGTCACTTTTTTGGGAAAGGGATAGTAGCTATTATGACAGTCATTTTCTAAGATGTAAATTCTCTTCTGTAACAACTTTAGTGAACTAAGTTATAAACCATAATGCCAAACTTTTATTGAAAATAGATTGTTTTCGTGCAATATACATTCTGATAACAACTTCCCCTCCCCATCTTCATCCTTGCCATCCACAAATTTTGGCATACACCTGCAACCCCTTGTAGCAAGAACACTATTTTAACTTCTAAAAGTAAATGCTGATTTCCATTTCTTAGAGAAGCATCCAATAAAATTTGCATAAGCTCTAGACTGAAACAATATGATTTGGTTGTATTTTCTATGGCTCACAGTAGTGAAGAAATAAATAAGTGTTCAAATTTTATAACTTGCAATTTCTGAACTCTGACCCCAGAACAAGACATGAAAATCAGGCTTAATTTTTACTACTTTAAAGTATGTAGTTTACTATTGAGCAAATAAACTAAAATAGTTCTCATTTTTAAATTGTAGTAAAATACTGGAATCTTCAATGTGAGATAAACTTTTTTTTTATTTTTGTTGAGTGCTTCTGTTACTTTTTGAAATTATAATATATAATTATAATAGCTACATTTTCCCTTCACTTTCCTCCCTCCAAACTCTTCTGCATACCCTTCCTTACTGTTTTTCAAATTCATAGCCTATTTTTTCATCTATTTTTGTTTCATGCATCTGTGAATAGGATACTTTTTAAAGAGGAAAATGGTTCAAATTGTAGACAATCTTAATTTACCAACAGTAATAATTATGTGCTTTAATTTATATATTATTTATTTTATATTAATGTCTATTATTGGATTATTCTGAAAAAAGACACATTAATTTCTAAGTTTTCATTCAGTGGAAGATGTTAATGGACAGGATTATATTTTATGATGCCTAGAAAGGATAAAATATCTAAGAAATTCAACAACAAATATAGCAATCATACCAGAAGAATCAACAACAGCTGATTATAATCCATTTACTCTGACTTTGCGTTTTCATGATATCATATGTTTAAGGAGATAAGTGTGAGGAACCTCTGGTATTTAGTGGAAAATTTCTCAAAATTCCAGTATTCCTTATTTGTGTCCTTTAGAGACACTTGGTCAAGGTTGATGAAAATGTGAATTAACTGAGGTAATTGGACAGAGTAACAAGGTGTATTTAAAATTACAGTCATCAAAACTGTTTAGTCTCATTTTCCAGTAAAATAATTTGCATATATTCAACATCCCAAAGTAACACACGATCTCAAATAACTAGGTTTTAATAGAAGTTGAAAAGTAGGAACACATTAACAATATTTTGAGGTAATTTATGAGAGGAAATAAAAATGATTTTTTTATGACTCAGCTTTTACTGAACTTAGGAAATTAATTCTTTCATGACACTTTTATTCAGACAAGAACTGGTCCCACAAGTGAAAACAAAGGAAACTATTGAATAGACATTATTTTCTATTATCACTCAAAACTTCATTATTCATTCATTCATTGACATTTGCTTAGAAGTATTCACAAAATATGTAAAGAGTTTATACTAAGTTTTGTGCACTTAACATTAAAAGTGTCATCAATGTTTCATACTAGTGTACATAAGCAAATAGAAACGTTAGTTAAACGTATTTGCATAATTATAAAATATATCATTCCTCAATTTTAAAGTTGTAGAGTCATATGTATACAGTTGCATGGTAACTTTCTGTTATGATTTCTTATTTCTGATTTCTCAGGAAGAATTCATGAATAATAATTAAGATCAGTAAGTTTAGGGTAGGAGCAGAGAAAGAAGATAATTTAGGATTACAATTGCACAAATCTCAAGAAATGTATCTTGGTAGTTTATAAACTTTGTATTACTTTGAGAGTGATAGAAAATACTAATAATTTTAAAACATTTTTACTTATAGCATTCCTTGATTTTTTTCTTTTGCTAATACGTTCCAAATTACTAAAGCACATTTTTCAGAATTAATAAAACCATATTGACTCAGTATTACTAATTAGAGCCCGTATGTTTCAAGGAATGCTTTAGGTTTCAACTGATGATCATTTCCTCTTTTAGAAACAGATTATATTTTATAGTATTACATTTACACATCACATCCATCTTCATTCCTCCTAAAGGAATTTTATCAAATTAAAATATATATATATATATATATATATATATATATATATATATATATATATATATATCAGAATACATTGCACTCTAGAGCCATAAAATATGAATACAAAACAAGCGTGTTTTTCAGTGAAAAGGGTTTCTTAAACTGGTAACACATCAAAACACATGAATAATGCATGACCCATATTAACAAGATTATACTGGAAATCTTATATATTAAACAATCTTGAGTCCCAAACCATGAAGAACTATAATTTACTCTCAAAAAAATGAAGTACGATATACTTTTACATTTAAATAAAAATATTTCAACTGCAGAATGAATTTTTTTAATTTATCAGACAAAATAATATTCTATGCCTTGTTTGGACTGTGAAAAATATTAAAATCTTTTTACATTTAAAGATAATAGAATATTTAAGTTATCCTTAAATTTTACATTTACCGAAAACAATAAAAATAAAGAAGACATGCTTAATGAAAAGTTTATATTGTCACTTTGTATTTGGAATATTAAATGTCTCATGTCAATTCATAGTTCAGAACATTACTTGGAAATTTGCAGAACATAATCGGTATAACATGTATCAAACATTTACTTTATGCTAAATTGTTCCACATAATATAGAGGTATCAATACATTTATTCTGAGAGATAAATGTAATTATTTTATTTTCTTAAGAGTGAGAACACTGATTAATATAGAAGATAGTAAATGTTAAAAGGTACTTTGTCTCTGTGAAATTTGTTTTACATCTTTCTATTCTAATGTCTTATGTATTAGAAAAATCAAGATGTCACGTTACTGATCACTGTACATAAGATTTGGGAACAGTTTATGTTTCAAAAGGGAGCAGTGTGTATATTCAACAGAAATCTATATTTTCGTATGTTTGCTCATATATGTACATGATTGCTTCTTAGCCTTAAGTGTTCGCATAATGACATATTAAATTTACAAGTTACACAATTTTAAATGTTCCAGGATATTTGAAGAATATTAGGTTGTTGATAGAAGTATCTTTGATGTCTGCACAGGTTTTCACAAGTGACAGTTCTTTTTGTAAATTCATTATACAAATTCTTATTAGCTGCATCATATCCTTCTTTGGGGCTGAGGCAAGATAATCACGTATTTGAAGAGAGGTTATAACATGACTTCATGTAATGTCTATAATATCACCAGTACAAAGGAGGATTGTTGGGTGTTTGCAGAGTACTTTGTAAGTAATATTAAACTCTGATATTTCAAATGATATTTTCTTCTGCTTTAGCTCCATTGTGACTGAAAGATGACTGTATTTCCAAAATACAATATAGCCAAAAATCTGCATAAAATAAGAACTTGATGATATAGATGTGATGATATTTTGTTTGTGATCTAACAAATAAAGCTTGCCTAAAGATCAGATTGCATAGCTAAGCCACTAGTTAGCCACTGAGTCCAGGTAGTGGTGGCATACATCTTTAATCCCAGCACTCAGAAGGCAGAGGCAGATCAACCTCTGTGAGTTCAAGGCCATCCTGAGCTACACAAGATTGATCCATTCTAAAAGAGAAACAGAGCCAGGCAGTGGTGGCACACACCTTTAATCCCAGCATTAAGGAGGTGTAGACAGGAAGTGATACGGCTGGGTGAAGAGAGAAAAATAAGGCAGGTGGAGAAAGGAGCTTAGCCCTTTCAGGCTGAGGATTCAGGAGAGGTAAGAAGTCTTTCTAGTGGCTGTCTGCTCTGCTTCTCTGATTTTTTAGCTTTCATCCTGATATCTGACTCTGGATTTCTACTTTTAAGACCAGTTATGATTTGTCTTACACAGACATAACTAGCCTTACTTTCCAATGTGTCTTAGGCTAGTAAGGCAGAATACCCACACATATTTTAAAAAAAAAATCACATGAAGTGGGAATCCACGAAGAACTGAAATCTAGAGTTCATTGTGATTCAGTATCTCAAGTCTCAGAAAGGTAGTCAACATGAGAAGTTTGTCCACATGTGTCCCATTTTTTACCACAACAGAAGTATCTTGGAAAAGGTCAATGCTGCAATGCTACTTCAACCTAATATGAATTGTTGGCTAAAGGTAAGAACAATATTCTATTTTCAGGTCAGGGTTGGCATAATGCCTAGGATTATCCAGTACAGATCTTCTTACTTCAGAATGGCACATTCTAATATAACCTATAATTAATTTTTACATGTAGAGGCAAGACATGAAGTTGACTTGTGTTCTTCCAATGTCACATGAAAAAGAAAAAGAGGAATGTTCTCTTGCAATTGGTAGAAACCACAACAGAAAACCAAAGCTGATCAAAATGTACAGTTTTGGAGCCCAGTCCTAAGAGATACATCTACAAAATAACAGCCACACCTAAAGATCAGGTGACATTGCAGAAGGGGGGTCAGAAAGATTGTAAGAACAGAGAAACAAGGAGTTTGTTATAAAATTCTATATCCTTGCAGTGTCAGATGCTACATACAGAGTTTCTCATTAACATGATTTCCCAAACATGAGCAGAACAAGGACAACAATAATAAGTATGTCAAAGTAGAAAGAAGAGCAGTCACAGGATCTTAAACTTGTACAGAACTACTCGGAAGTAAGGAATGCTGTAACAGAAGAAAATTTTCTCCAGGGAAAAGCAAATTAACCAGTTATTCATTACCAAATGTTCATCCCTAAAAGCATAAATATAAGTAATGTATAGACTGAACCAATTATACTTAGGAATATATATGTATACACACATATTCATTTTAAAATAACTAATGAAAAGGGGACCATGGATTTGAAAGAGATCAAGACTAAGTTTATGAAAGTATTTGAGCGATTAAGGTGAAGGGAGAAATGATGGAATTATAGTCTCAAAAACAAAAGAAATGGAAAAATTATCTATTAAGCTTCAAATTTGATAGTCATAATTTCTGAGGATTTGAGTTTTAATGATCTCTGTACTCAAGAAGTAAATAAATATGTGCAAAAGGGTTATATTAATATAACAAATTTGCATAGGTTCTAAATTATTAAATTAGAAAGACATCAAGTCATGCCCAATGTCTCACATTCTATTGTTCACCTTGAAAAAAACAACATAGTTTCATAAAAATTACATTTCAAGGCAAAATATCTGATGAAAGCAGATGCAGAGATCCACAACCATGCACCAGTCTGAGCTCTGGGAGTCCAGTTGAAGAGAGAGAAGAAGGATTACATGAGCAAGTAGGGGTCAAGATCATGATGGGACAATCTACAGGGAAAACTGAACCAAACTCAAAGGAACTGATGAACTTTAGACTGACAGCTGTGGAATCTGCATGGGACCGGGATAGATCCTCTGCATACGGGAGACAGTTATGTAGCTGGGTCTGTTTGAGGGGCCCCTGGCAATGTGATCAAGATCTATCCCTAGTGCATGAGCTGGCTTTCTGGATCCCCCCACCTATGGTCAGACACCTCCCTGGTAAAGCAGGAAGGGGCTTGGTCCTGCCTCAACTTAATGTACTAGGCTTAGCTGTTCCCTATGGGAAAACTTACCCTGTAAGGTAAGGGGCGGAAAGGATCTGGGATGGGAGATGGGGGAAGCGGGAGGAGGGATGAGAGGGGGACCTGTGGTTGGTATGTAAAATGAATAAAAAATTCCTATTAAAGCATTTGTTAAAGGAAACAGGTGATGCTAATTTTGATGATACATTTTACTTAATTCAGTATACCTAAACTATCTTATTTTCAATGCAGTCATTATACATACTTAACCTTTCTCTTTACATAGTAAACTTATAAAATCCACTGTTTGTTTTGATTAATACATTTGTTGTGTGTTTATACATGCATGAGAGTGGTATATATGTGCACAGACATGTAGAGGCCTATGCTCAACCTTAGGTGCCTTCCACAAACGATTCTCCATTTAGATTTACACAGATGACTGGCCAGAAAGACTCAGGTACCATTTTGTCCCTCTATTTCTCTATCGTTAAAAATCACACGTACACACTTTGGTATCCAGCTTTAAATGCTTTTAAAGCTCTTTACCAATGGAGCTGTCTCCACATTACTTCTACTAGAAATTATATGTCTAGGATACATCTCTATTCTGACTAGGCACAATAAAAATCTCTCTGCAGCCAGATGTGAACAGCATTTATTTTAGTGGACAGTGCATGCTCACATCTTTACGACTGAAATGGTAATTCAGATACCAGCAGCACTGCTAACAGCTGAAATTTTGTGGTGAGAAAAGGGACAATATCATACTTAAATCAAAATATGCTGAATTTTGTAAGATATTCTAAGGTGATTCTTAAAATACTAAAATATAAAAAATAAATTTAATAAAAGTATATTATAACAAATTCTCCCGGGAATTATCAGAGAAATCTAACAAATATAAGTTCTAGTAGGAAGCATTCTACATATGCAACTCAAGAGGATACTTGAAAATAATGATTTCTAAAAATATAAAGAAATAACTTAGGAAAGTAGCCTTATACATGTTTGCAGGTAGTCTGTATGATTTTATGAGGAATTCTTGACATCCATATTAGAATTAATTATGTTCTGGGAGTGTTTGTGCACATTTATTTTGTACTAACTTTTTCCAGTAACTGTAAATACTATGAATATATATATTCAATTTAAAACAGTATTTTTGTAAAACATGTTATGCAAGAGATAAATAAATTCACTCACTGTGCTGATTTAACCCACTTATTAGTTTCAGCAAATAATTCATTGCTTCACTGACACAGTTCTGAGAACAGCTGGAACTTGAGTAATCAATTATAGATGCATCTCCCGCAGGCACCTGCAATGGATGGGAGTTTATTCCATAGTGTTAAAGCTTCTTATTCCCTCAACTAGTAGGCCATGTCAAATCTCATCTTGAAATGATGGCCAGATTCCCAGACTTACAGAATTTTGAACACATGCATAATTTTACATTCAAATGTGTGTCTAGGTGACCATCTTTTATCTACTTACATAGATGAAATAAGCCCAAATATATTTTAATAAAAAGAAACTTACGACTTTAAGGGATGGAAAGGAATTGTCTTTCCTAGTGAGTAAAACAGTATCTAAAAATGGGATATTTCAGTTCTGGTCTTTTTCTTTCCAAACCTTCTTAAATTGAATAGTGTAACTGAACCTCTTTTTCCTCATGACTAAAATGAAAAAAGATCAATTTTACTGATTTATTTAAGGATTCAATAAAATGAAAGTCTTCATAAGATAACTTATTTAGTAGTTTCTAAAATGATGATTTTTTATTAAGCCATAGGAAAGGAAGTTTGTGTTTTCAAGTCCATTATACTTATCAAAAAATTAGCTCTTGGTTAGAGAGCTAGTTCAGGGGATAAAGTTCTCACTGTGTAATTGCAGGGATCTGGGTTAAATTGCTAATATAAAAAGACAATTGTCGTGCTAGAAACCTCATCCAACTACTGAGGGATCTGGATGTAGAGATCCATGGCTAGGCCCTGGGTAAATCTCTGGGAGTCCAATTAGCGAGAATGAGGAGGGTTTATATGAGCGAGAATTGTTGAGACCAAGGTTGGATAAAGCACAGGGACAAATAGCCAAACGAATGGAAACACATGAAATATGAACCAATGGCTGAGGGGTCACCAACTGGATCAGGCCCTCTGAGTGGGTGAGACAGTTGATTGGCCTGATCTGTTTGGGAGGCATCCAGGCAGTGGGACTCATTGCATGAGTTGGCTGTTTGAAACCTGGGGCCTATGCAGGGTCACTTGGCTCGGCCTGGGAGGAGGGGACTGGACTGAGTCTACCAGGTTGATCTCAGTCCGTGGGGGAGGCTTTGCCCTGGAGGAGGTGGGAATGGGGGGCGGGCTGGGGGGAAGGTGAGGGGGGCGGGAGGGGGGAGAACAAGGGAATCCGTGGCTGATATGTAGAACTGAATTGTATTGCAAAATAAAAATTAAAAAAAATTAAAAAAAAAAAAAAACAAGCATTTGTACTTATAACCAGATAGATCCAGTTTGTTCTTTGCCGAATATCCCAGACACAATGACAAGCTTCTGGTTCAGTGAGACACCTTGTCTAAAGGCAATATGGAAGAGAATAGTAGAGGAAGACAGAGGAGGATATCCTCTGGGCCCTGTATGCATCCTTGTTACATATATATATATATATATATATATATATATATATATATATATTCATGTGTGTATATCAAACATCTGCTGTGCACATACATATCACACACCAAACAAATACCACACATATAGGAAGAGACACAAGGCGGGGGTAGGAGGGGGAGGGAGTGTGAGAGAGAAATAAGGAGGGAGTGAGTCAGAGAGAGAAGGGTTGAGAGGGGAAGGGAGAGGGAGAGAGAGAGAGAAAGAGGGACGGAGGGAGGGGGGACAGAGAGAGACACTTTAAACTCAAGCCATCTCAACATTCATTTTATTTCTGAAGTTACCAATGGTCTTTGCTGCAGCTGATCTGTCATCGTCACCACCACGATCATCCTATTAGCCCACACTTGATGCTCATTTACGTAAAATTTTACACAAGTTTTCTTATGATATTGCTATATTACTGTAGAATTTTGCAAAGTTTAAATAATGCTTCAAAATTCACACTGCCTGCCACGGTAAGAGCAATCTTTTTAAAAATAGTTAAAAATGTATTGAAAAGAAGTAGAAATGAAAACACAACAAGCTCAAACCTACAGCACACAGAAAAATAAATACTAAGAGTGAAGTTTAGAACAGAATGTACCTACCTTCAAATCATAGAAATGGACAAGTGAGATGGTTCAGTGGGTAAATGCACCAGCCACCAAGGCTAGCGTATTTTATTAACATCCCCATCAATAGTGTTGGAGAGTTATCTTTTTCTATGTCCTCACTGATGTTTGTTACTTTTGTCTTTTTTTATTATAGCCAGAATTTGGGGTGATTTATTATCTCACTATTTTTGTTTTGTTTTGTTTTGTTTCACTTTGTTTTGTTTTCATGTCCCTGGTAAATAGTGATGTTGAGCTCCATATTCTTGCTGTGCCTTCTTTTGAGAAATATTATGTGTAGGAGCAATCTTAAAGCCAATTGCTTAACAAAACAAATCTTAAACCAACAATAAGAAAAATGAGTACATGAGGATTGGGTCTATACAAAGATCCAAATTTAGCCAATTTTTTTTAATGATATTATATTTGAAAGCAATTTCCTCAGTCACATTTTATGTATCTCAGAAATTATATCTCAGTTCTATCTAACATGTTTGTGAGCTATTTCCTCTGAACTGAACCATTGTTCTTGGAAAAAGAAAAAACATTAGTAACATTTGGAAGGCTTAGGAACATTGCAATGAAAAGGAAATTCCTAAACTTCACAAGATTCAGAAGGCTGATACAAGGAGTAACAATGACTCCTTGAAGTGAAGTATCAAGGGTAGAGCATGAGACTCTTAATCTCAGAGTCATGAGATCAAGCCCCACGTTGGGCACCATGTGGTGTGAGAGTGCACAGGTTTCCACTTATTAGGGAAAACAGACTACCTGAAACAGAATGAGGAAGACACCTTTGGGGCCGAGCCTGGCAGTCCACCTGCTGCTGTCCTGCCCTTCTGCCCAGGGTAGGAAAGGGACCAACTACAAGGTGCTCCATGCTGCTTGACTTAGTCTGGACCACCCAAGACAGTGAGCATGTGCCCCTTCTTCAGTTTTATCTGTCCTACCCAGAAAAGACCATGCCCAATGGGCCAGATAGCCCAAAGGTCATTGTCTGAATGGATGAATTCCCAAAACACTGTTCATTCCACGTGGGACAGTAACACAGACCAAAGGGGGGGAAATATATCCAAGTCCAGTTTAGTGAACTAGTTACTTCTCCACAGTAACAGTCACATAAAAATGTTTTTGACAGGATTTTATTTGACAAATGCTGTTGACTAGATCTTAGAGGCATGTAGTTAAAGAAGTGATGTACTGTTTTGAAGCATGGTTGCTCTATTGATATTTGGTAGTATAAATAAATGTTTTCAAACTGTTATATGCTTAACCTAAAATCATCTAATACATTTGGATATCTTCTAAAAGTTTCAATATGATGACAAGAATTACATACAATGTGCACAATTAATATTTTTCTTGTGAACCATATTGTTCATGTGAGAAATACCTTAGAATGAAAGAGTAGAATGAATGAAGTATCTAAATATTTGATATGCTGAACTTATAAGAATAATAGTTACCCTCGATAGGTCATCAGTTCTAAGTGCTCAGCCCTAAATACATGAACAAACAAGTATTGTTACATGAACTCAGTAGTGTGTGTGTATGTGTGTGTGTGTGTGTGTGTGTTTGTGTGTAGTAGTAGTAGTAGTAGTAGTAGCAGTAGTAAATAGTAGTGGTAGTAATAACAGTAGTAGTAATAGTACTAGCATAGCAGTAATTATAGAAGAAGAAAATTCATAATTATATGAATCCAAAATGGGTGAGGATGCAGAAGATAAGGTGGAGAAGGGAAAAGAGAGGAGAGGAAATGATGTAAATACAATACTCATGTATGAAAGGTATGATGAGAATATATTGTATGAATTTTTTCTTAATTAAAAATTAAGTTCTCCAAGGAAAGAAAAATAGCTTTAAAAAATTCTAAAAACTGATAATGACTTTCATTTAGTTAAGAGAAAAAAAAAATGAAAAACAGGTAGATTCTCAAAGAAATTCAGGTTCTTGTAGGGAAGAAGGAGTGTTTAAGTAAGATGCTCTGGAATTATCTCACTTTATATAAAAACCCAATTAAACACATGCAGATATTCCAAACTAACTTTGCAAGAACTAAAGAAAGTTTGGGAGAGTCCATAATACCTACATTTATACTCAAACTTCCTCTCCCAGCTCCATGCACCTTAGCATAGACAGATGCTGTCTTTTGGGGGATTGAGGAGGAAATACAGGCTTTAGATTTGAAATATCGTAAGTCTCATGATGATGAAAGTCACTGTTATACAGAATCTGATGACTTACTGGCAGGAACATTCAGGGGGTAGAGTTTCTGTAAAATGTGCTAACTAGGCAGTAAATGCTGTGCCTCCACCATCTGCCCTGAATTTCTTTTGTGAATGTTCAAAGCTGCTCTCAAATTGACAGGAAGAAATCATCAACACTAGCACAGGCCTCTGGATTAGAACTCATTAACTGTCTGCTGTGCTATAAGACCCCATGACAAATAGAAAGCAAAGTTACTCTACCTACTCCAGAGCTCACAAATGGAAATTCTACACTTGTGCTACCATCAGACAGATAACTACATACTATTTGGAAACACTAAGTTTTTGCTTTTATTGTTCACAGACATGATATGGGACTACAACACACATGAACCTCCTCTCTGAAGCTGTGTATGTCTCTATAACAGAGAGGCTCAAGATTGACAGAACTAAGCTTCAGGGGACCAAGAAGTTATCTCCACTCTATATCACCTGACCTTAAGCTGTACAGGTATTTATTTAGAGGTCAGTGCTTAAGATAGCATTCTTAAACTTTTCAAACTCAAGGCATGACACTTGCGCTAGGTGTTTGTGCCAGCATCCCTTAAGGCAGTGGTGTTGGTCTTGCAACACACATGAAACTCAAGGAGTCAACTGTCTAGGAGTCTCAGCATCAACCAAGGTCAAAGCAAGCATAGATGTCAATGGACGGGCATCACTAATGCAATATGTTGGACAGCACAAGGTGACAGAAATTCATTGACTGTAGGTAGAAAATAGTGTAAGCATGGTATTTGGTCTGGGAACTTGGGTCTGGATTTATGAAACCTAACATTGTAGAGATCCTGGTGACTTCCATTCCAAGGACTACCTACATATGAAAGCTCTGGATACTCTGGTGTCAGACAAATGAGTCTATTTTTCTCCAACTGCTATAGACATTGCTTATGGCTGATTAGACCTGTCATGTGTTTTAGTCCACCTCAACAATATTCAGCCTGTTGCTACATTAGTTGCCAGAGCTGTCCAAGGCTTGATTGGCTATGGAGTCAGGAAGACACACAGTTGGGTGGCCTTTGTGGAAATATGTATGACATAGGATTCTGAGGCCCATTCTTTCATGGTTATTCTGTCACAAGCTGGTCAGAAACCCATAATTATTACCATAGACTGATATTTGTAAATACACCACTTGTGCCTAGAACACTATTCTAGAAAAAGACTAATATCTCCAGGGACTTTTCCAGTTTATTCAAAACAACATAGTACACAAGATTTGAGGCAAACCTGGGCTTGGATCACCCTCTGGTGTTGAAACTGTAACAGCACACCAGGAATTCACATCCAGAATACCCAGACCTGTACATCTACCTCTTTTGGAATAATAGAGATGACTCCAGTTTCAGGGAAAATAAGCATCTTGCCTTAAGAATTTTGGGAATGAACACATTAAGAAAGTTTAGTTAGGAAGGCTGGAATTAAAAAAAAAAACCTTCAGATCTTAGATGATTTCAAATGTCAAACATTGAGAGCTTTGAGGAAACCATGACATCAACTAACTGAAATGCAATGAATAATAAGTATAGAAACAATCTAAAATGAAGAATATAAATCATCTATGCTAAAGGAAATTCAATGAGACTCAAGAGACAGTGAAGAAAATAGTCAAGTTGACATTAGATCATAAAGAGATGGAAGCAAATAAACTCAACCAGAAATACCTGAGCTTAAAAACAAGCACACAAACAGACAAACAAACATCTCTGTGATTTTAAATGTGAAATGAGTGAATATCCAAAAGTGAAAAATTCAAAACTTCTAGAACTTGAAGACATACTCCTTGAAAATTCACATGGGGAGCAGAACAAAAAAGAATAAAAGAATGAAAATAAAGAAAGAAGTCTTCTAGTGTTTGAGGGGAGAGCTAAAAGGACAAATGGTTAGGACACTGGAGCACAAAACTGGAGAATGCAAAGAAGTACATAGATTATTTCAAGAAATAGTTAGAAAAAATTATAAAACCTAAAGAAGGATACTAATATGTGGGCAGAGAAGACCAATGGTCATCAGGCAAATGTAATTCAACCCAGTTTCATTTTCATAAAGGTGAAAGAATAAAAAGAATATTCTAAATGCTTTAAGATAAAGGAAAGAAATGACATATAGAAACATCCAATTCACTTGACAGCAGAAGAAAGAGAACCATCTAGGGACATCGATAAGATAAAAGCTAGATTATTGAACCTACTCTAAAAAAATATATAGAAATGATAGAATAAAGGGTAGGTTATTGAAACTATTCTGAAAATAAAAAAAGAGAGAATATGGAAATGATAAGATAAAAAGGTAGATTATTGAATCTACTTTTAAAAAGGAACTACTTGTTTTCAATATTGTACATTCTATTGGATTTTTGTATATTCCATACAAATTTTGTATTGGACTCACCAAAATAGGATAAATAATGAAATTTTTTGTCTGAATTTTTTAAATATTAATGTACTGGACATTGTTAATGTCATTAATTCTTGACTGTAGATATTGTAAATACTTATTGTACTTATTGTATATAGTTTTTCTTATATTAATTATAACTTTTTTATTTTAGACAAAAAAGGGAAAATGTAGTGATATTTTATTTGTACTCTAACAAATAAAACTTATCTGTGGATCAGAGGAGAGAGCCAGCCACCATATTAGACATAAAGGCCAGACAGTGGTGGCACACATGCCTTTAATTCTCTCACTCGAGAGGCAGAGATCTGTGTGGATCTCTGTAAGTCCAAGAGGACACTGGGAACAGAGCCAAGTGTGGTTTCACACACTTTTAATCCCAACAATTGAGATCTCATGTCTTTGCTTGGGAAGCACAAACCCCTTTAATCCCAGGAAGTGATGGCAGGAAGCAGAAAGGTATATAAGGAGTGAGGACCAGGAAAGAGAAGCTTTTAGCAGCAGTTCAACTGAGACCCTCAAGGGTGAGGACTCAGAGGCTTTTAGTCTGATGATGTGTGGAAACAGGATAGGCTGAGGAGATGCCAAGGTGAGTTTGCTGTGGCTTGTCCTGCTTCTCTGATCTTTCAGCTTTCACCCCAATATCTGGCTCCATGTTTTCTATTAATAAGACCATTTATAGATTTGTGTTACAGGACATAGCACTACATATTTTAAAATAGCAATGGAAAAGTTGTTAAAATGGGAATTCTGGGTTCTGAAAAACTATCTTTTAGGAAAAAATGACATATTAGATATTTTGGATGAATAAATATGTATCTTTGGAAAAAGAGAAATCATGTACAAATTTCTTTCAATCAGACACATTATATAGTAATTACAAAAGGAAAATTCAATTTAGAAAGGGATAAGAGATAGTATGAATTATAGGCCTCCCACTGAGGCTGGAGATCACATATTCCCATGAACTGGCTGGCCAGTTTCCCATAGGATACAATTTCTCATCTTCGCGTTTCAGATGTTTGCTTCTGTGCCTCCCTTGTTATGTGATGCTGAGGAACTGAAGTAGGTCTTGTTTGTAGAGCAAGCATCTTAATGACTTAGCTGTTTCCAATCTGCTTAAGTTGCTTTCACCAGGAATTTGTCCCAGTAATGGAAAAAGAAGCTCACACAACTAGTGAAATTTATTGACAGTCTGTGTTGATAAAAAATGAACACTTGTTCCTTTTTTTCCTTATAATTTGGAAAAGTTTCCTTTCAATGTCATTGCCCATTTCTTTATTTGAGTTGAATACCTAAATGTATTTTTTTTTGTAATTTAATTTTACACAGATAAGTCAAATTGCACACAATTTATTCTACTGTACTCTGAGAAAAAAAGATATAGAAATGATAGGAGGGTGGAAAAAGGTATGTAAGGTGTGAGGAGACAGCGACTAAAGGCTTTTTGGCTGGAGATGTTTTCATCTGAGGAAGCCCCTTTTCAGTTGGAGACTCTTTCTATTGGAGGCTTTTCAGGCTGAGGAGTCCTAGAGGTAAGAAATGGAAATAGCTTGTTCCTTTCTCTCTCTGATCTTTCAGCATTTACCCCAATATCTGGCTCCATTTTTTTTAAATTAAAAGACCATACTTTTAATATGCATGTTTAGTATATAAAACATCTATAATGGACTCAAGCAATGATTGAAAATTTATGGAACAGAAAGGTTAACAAAGCTGTTGACAGATTTATAGGTATTTTTACTTAATTTATAAAGTGAGTTTTATTTACTTCTTAAAAAACAGCCATTAGCAGTTATAATTTATAGTAAATCTTGCAAATAGTTCATCTCAAACTACAAGCAGAACAGAGACAATGTGTCTTAAAAGTGTTATCACACCTGTGAGCTTGAAACACAATTAAATCTTTGGATTCTCTGTCCTACAAAGCTGCTCTTCTATGTTCTCCTAAAACTTTACTTCAGATTTCAAAAAGTGATATCAAAATATCCACCATGTTATTTGGTCACTTGGTTTTATGGCACAAAAGACTAGATTCTTACTGGCAAGCTAAAGAAGACTTCTTACCTCAGCAAATTCATGAGTGCCTTAACAATACTCCACAGTAAATTCTACACACATTTCGTTGTGCTCCTTATATCACTTAAGTAAATAAAAAAGTGAATAATTTATTTAGGATAAAAGTCTTGATGAAAACTCTGTATCAGTAAATATCCATGTTTTTCAAGTATGGAGCAAATACTACTGTTATTGAGAGTTGAATCAGGTTGAGATAAAGCAATAATATCAAATACTTAACTGACAGATTTTATTAGTTTGAAAATTATGCTCAGACAAATTAGGGTACCCAAAATCCTAAAATTGGCCTGTACAAAAAGTGCATAAACTATTTTATCTAAAGAATGCTGCACGCATATTTCGCAAAATTTTTAGAAATCCTTTATATCCCCAATTGAACATGAGCATGGAAAACAGTAGCTCTCATTAACACAGCTTTGCTTATCTACTATCTCTTCAAAAAGAAATGGAATGTGCTCTCTTCAGCAGTGTGACTCGATTAGAGATGGACTATAAAATTTAAACCTTGTGTCTATTCAGTGTGATAAATTATTTGAAATTTGGTAGTGTTCTCTTATCAAATATACCAGTGAGAGCTCATTCACCAGTTTCATGGAAATCTGTAATGGCTGATATACATGCAGTATAATATGTAATTGTGATTATTCATAAGCTACTGAAGACACATGTTGAAAAAGTCCCCAAAGACCATGTTGTACACTTTAACTTAAGTGAATGCCACAAAAACAAAGAAACAAACAAACAAACAAACAAAAAAGCTGAGTCCAGAGATAAATATTTGTCAAAGAAACACTATTTGGGAAATGTAGGATTATAGTAATTCATATATTTTCATAATAGCCAAAATTTTCTGAAAAAGGTATTTCCTTAGATGCTAGTCTGTTTCCCATAGCAAAGAGCTTGCTTTCCAGAAAAATCACTAGTCCAGTTTTCTTTAAAGATTCTAGCATGTATATGAATGTACATATTTCACCAATCTTAATTATTATAATCCCTCATTAGCCAGCTCTTATAAAATTTAATACTAAACCTTAAAACCACATTTTCAACTTTCTTTTGACTCTCCTGCTTCTTAAGAATGGAAAATATTTGCAAAGGTGATATTTGTTTAACTCTAATGAATTCTACCAGATGTTATATGCTGTAGTAGCAAGTTGTCCAGGGAGACACAGGCCAGTTCAACTCTCACAGTATTTTACACTGGAAGAAACCAGACACAGAAGAGGACATGGTTTGGTGTGGATGAAAACCCACTCTCGCTAATGTGGACATAAAATAGTGACTTCAGGAAACAGACAAATAACCCTTTGTGGTACTCATTGCAAAGTTAAGGAGGAAAATGTTCCAAATTTTGAAACTTTGTAATCATTTTATAGTTACACAAGTATGCTTCCTCAACACTCTTTGTTTTTTAGTAGTATGTGTTAACTACACAGACAGACAGGGGTTTAAATTAAGATGTTTCCATTCATGAATATAATGTAATTTGATCTTTTGAGATAGCACTATGTTTATATGTCCCACCTAAATCACCTGAACAGAGGATAATATTACAAAGCTTCATTTGAATCTTTGTTAAATTACTAGTTTAAAATAAGGCACTGTTTTAATTTAGGAAATGATCATTTTTATATTGGCTTAGAACAAAAATCATGCAGATTCTTAAACATGCCCAACATTACATAAATAAAAGAATAAGTGCTTTGTGCAAATATTTTTTATTATATTAAAATTAAGATTTGGGTTTGTCTTTGTCAGTGTTTTATTGCTGTGAACAGACACCAAGACCACAGTAACCCCTATAAAACAAAGCATTAATTGAGGCTTTCTTAAAGTTCAGAGGTTTAGTGTGGTTCCCCAAAATATTGTATACCCTAATAAACTTATCTGGGGTCAGAGAACAGAACAGCCACTTGATAGACATAAAGGCCACAAAATGGTGGGCACACACACCTTTAATCCTAACATTCTGTCTGGATCTCTGTGAATTCAAAGCCACACTGGAAATAGCTAGGCATGGTGACACAAGCCTTTAATCCCAGGAAGTGATGGCAGGAACCTGAAAGGTATATAAGGTGTGAAAACCAGGAATGAGGTTGGGTTAAGCTTTTAGGCTTTTGAGCAGCAGTTCAGCTGAGATCCATTTAGATAAGGACTCAGAAGCTTCCAGTCTGAGGATAAAGGATCAGCTGAGGAATTGTCAAGGTGAGGTGGCTGTGGCTTGTTCTGCTTCTCTGATCTTCCAGCATTCACCCCAATACCCAGCTCCAGGTTTGTTTTTATTAATAAGACCTTTTAGGATTCATGCTACAGTTTACTCCATTATCAAGCATGGCAGTATGCAGGCAGATATGGTGCAAGAGAAGAAGTTGAGAGTTCTACATCCAACAGGAAGAATGAGCTATTGGACCTGACTTGGGCTTCCACAGCCTCAAAGCATACTCTCCATGACATACTTTCTCCAACAAGGGCATGCCTAGCACAACAAGCCCATATCTCCTGATGCTTCTAAGTAGTGTCACTTCCTGATAACTAATATTAAAATATTTGAACCAATGGAAGCCATTTTTATTAAAATCAACACAGGGTTTAAAACAATGAACATAAAATAAAAAATAGACTTGAAAGTTGTGGCTTTCTATACCCCTTGATAGCATAGGGAATTTTATGTGCTTGATTTTATCTTTGAATTTAGATGAAATGTACCAAACATTCATGAGAATAAAATCCAAAATGTGACAGTTGTATTTAATTGAGTCCTGAATTGATGCCATTTCCCTAAGCATTTAAACAGAGGTTATGAAAGAGCTAAATGTGATGTTCTCAAGTGAATATGAAAAAAAAAACAAAAAACTGAGCAGGAGGAAAAGAAGACACGAGCAATGATTGATTTGCATACCAGAGAGCGGGCCTCTGACAAATAGAGCACTCATTTTATTTTGTTTTCAATATTATAATGTGCATAATTTAAAACTGAGTTCACTTCATCAAACACCAGGATAGTTAATCTCTTTTAAATGATGTGTGGAACAGTGTCATATTTCAGGTAAAAATTGCAACTAGGCAACTTCAAAGAAAGATATCATGAAAATGATAATCACAAACTATCTTTCATACTATGGGAATTAAAATCAATGCAAATACAACCAGATCTGAAATATTTTATTAATTTCTTACCTCATCATATTTCTGAATTTTACATAATGTTTTCTAAGGATTATGCTTATTTTAAAGGAGAACATTGAAAGTAAGTAGATGATATAGAGAATGCTAGATAATAAATCAAAATACCTGGATGTTAAATCATATGCTTTTCTAATTTTATTTTTTAATGCTGTTATTTTTCAAAATTCATAAATTAAAAATTGAAACAAACCTGTTTATTAGAGTAATCTGACATAACAAAAACATTTTTGTTGGCCAGGTAGTGGTGGCTCACGCCTTTAATTCCAGCACTCAGGAGGCAGCGCCAGGTGAATCTCTGTGAGTTCGAGGCCAGCCTGGTCTACAGAGTGAGATCCAGGACAGGTACCAAAAACTACACAGAGAAACCTTGTCTTGAAAAACCAAAAAAAAAAAAAATCGTATTGAATGATTTAATATTCTAGAATAGAAATGCAACAGAATACAAAAAAATAAAGTATTTTTAAAGATAGTGAAGAATTAAGAAACACTTTTTAAAAGGAGGTTAATTTTCAACACATAAATATTGCACATATATAACTGGTTAGTTAAAACAATCACTAAAAGAAATTTTAAAAATAATTTTGATGTTACAAAGAAAACATCTTTGATTAAATTCTGTGGGGAAGGTTGTGAAAGACAGAGGGAAAAAGATAGATAAGTGAAGAGAGGGAAGGAGACAGAAATTTATGTACATAATTATGAATAAAGAAAAATAAGAAAGAAATACCCTATTTTAGAGATTGTTAATATAGAATAAATTCAAGACTACATAGTGAAATAATCAATTTGGTCATGAGGTTTGACATGAAGTTCATGACCACAAAAACCTTAAACTAATCTTTTAACCTTCATTCCTAATACAGACAAACAGACAGAAACAGAGAGAGAGAGAGAGAGAGAGAGAGAGAGAGAGAGAGAGAGAGAGAGAAAGAGAGAGAGAGAATAGGACAGAGGGAGGAAGAATGTATGATTTGTTGAAATTTTCAATAATACTTGTTGTATAAATAATTGAGTACTAAACATTTTTCTCATACTTGAATATCTAATGATGCTGATACTCAAATAAAATTACACTTGTAATGTGTTTGCATTTCTCTCTTTGTATTCCCATATAGTTAAACAAAAGTGGATTAAATGAAAAATGCGTATGGTGTTTAACTTAAGAGTATATATTAATTTGGATAAAACCATTATGAATTTCTTGCTATTTCTTTTAGCATTCAACTGTTTTAATTTTTCTGTCTTAATTATTAATTTAATACTGAAAACTAGAGGCAAAGTTATTCATGAATGATATGTGTGCAGCTGGTAACACTGAACAAATACAATATGGCATTCAGCCTGATGCTAAAAATGCTGACAGTATTCACACAGTTTGTTTAGTTCTTCAGAAATGATGAAAAGACCCTGCTGTGATACTGGATCATTTGAAGAAGAATTGTTTCAGATGTTGTATGTTTCACAGCTTGGTGCAATTTTTCTGGAAAAAATTAAACTTCATTATTAAAATCAAGTCTAACAATGATGACTTTGTATTTTATATTTGGAATAATTTGTTTACAATTTATGTCTTATATTTTTTAGATAATTTAATTACATCTTTTCCTCTACCAAATACAAGCTTTTAAATTTATTTACTATGATTTTGAAGATTATAATATAAGTACATCAAGACTATAACTTTTGGGATCAATTCTATAGATTGTTATTAGAGAAGCAGTCAAAAGGCCTTGGACAGATATCTTGCAAGTTCTATGAGACCACAGATGTCAACACAGAGTACTATACACAGTCAAACTTTCAATCACTATAGATAGAGAAAAATACCTATCTCATGTCAAAGTCAAATATAAACAATATATATGCAGAAATCCAACCCTACAGAAGGTACTAGAAGGAAAACTCGAACCAAAGGAGGTTAACTAATGCACAAAAACACAGACAATAAATAATCCAATACCAATAAAACCCAATGAAGGAAAACACACACACATAGACAATCACCACCATCACCAAAAACACAATAACAGGAGTTACCAAACATTGGTCATTAATATCTCTCAATATCAATGGACTAAATTCCCTAAGAAAAAGACACAGGCTAACAGAATTGATACAAAAACATGATCCATCCTTCTGTTGCACACAAGAAACACACCTCAACACCAAAGATAGACAATATGTCAGATTAAAGGGCAGGAAGAATATTTTCTAAGCAAATGGACTTAAGAGGCAAGCTGGTTTAACTAGCTCATTATCTAACAAAACTAGTTAACATATCTAACATAACTAGTTTATTATCTAACAAAATATACTGCAAACTAAAATTTATAAAAGTGTTGGAGAACATTGCAATTTTTAACATCTATGTCCCAAACACAAGAGCATTCACATTTGTAAAAGAAGAATTACTAAAGCTTATATCACACATCAAATATCACACATTAATTGCGGGGACTTCCATTACTTACTCTCACTAATGAACAGGTCATCCAGACAAAAACTAAACAGCAAATTAACAGAGCTAACAGACATTATGACACAAATGGAATTAACATTAATCTATAGACTATTTCACTCAAACACAGAAGAATATATCTTCTTCTCAGCACTTCCTAGAACATTTTCCAAAATTGACCATGTACTGAGCCACAAAGCAATTCTCAACAAATAAAAGAAAATTGAAATAACCCACTGTATCTGTTTAGACCACCATGGATGAAAGCTGGATATTAACAACAAGAGAAACAACAGAAATCCCAAAACTCACGGAAACTGAACATCTCTCCAATTAGTCATGACTTATAATCCCTAAGAAAAATAGAAGCAAACACTAAACATGTCCCAATCAAATAAAGCCCTGGTCCACATGATCTTATCTCAGAATTCTACCAGACTTCTGAGGAAAAGCTAATACCAATCCACCTCAATAATTCCATAAAATTAAAACAGAAGGAACACTGTCAAATTTATTTTGTGAGGCAAGAGTTACCCTGATACCCCAAACCACACAGAGACACAACAAAGAAGGTGAATCACAGACCAGTTTCTCTCATGAACATTGATGCATAAATACTCAATACTCCCAGAGTCTGTGCTGTTGACTCTGTGCCTACTTGCCCCCCTATCCCAAAGGGAACAACAGCACAAGACCCTGCCGTATCTGGTGCTAAAACCCAGGACATCTGGTGCTTGAACAGGGACTGTTTGTCTCCCTTTCCTCATGCATGGTTCTAAATCAAGTGATTTAGAACAAATATACAAAGAACTCACTTTTGCTAAATATTTGCTAACACTAGAAGGGAATTTAAAACTGTATGTTCCTTCTGTGAATAAAACCATGCTTTCAATTATCTTCTGCCTGGAGATAACCTGGAAGAATCTACATGGCAAATCTCACTAAAGAGTCTTTATCAGAAACATAGCTGCCTTTCTACAATTTTATAAACATGCCATTTTCTTTGATCTTACCTGTTTTCATAGTATTTTAAATTAATTAGGAATATATTATTTTGAGATTTTATATGCATATTCAATGAAATACGAACATAGCCACCCTATTTTCCCTCCTCCAACACCCAAAGTAGTCCACTCAATCTATCTTCACTCCCAAATTCATATTCATTTTGTTAACCTGCTAACTCCATTCAATATTGCCTGTATATGCGTGAGTGTGGGACCATTCAGTGGGACAGCAGAAATATAGTGATAGGATTGCCCTGAGAAGAAAACAAGTCTCCCTTCCCCAGCAAGTACTAATTGACTATAGCTGCTCTGTAAGTGGTAGAGCCTAGAGAGCATCTCCCAACCCATGCTAGTTTTGTTTATCATGATCCTATGTGGAACTTTCAGAGTTAATCACAGATACTGTGAGCTCATAAGTGTGATACATATAACGTGTCCATAAATGTATTTTTCTTTGTTGAATGTACTATATAATTCACAGTTCTAAGTCATCTCTTTGACTTTGCTACTTCCTTAAGCTGCTAAATGTTTGCATGAAATACATAAATAAACATGCTCCTCTTTCTCTTTTCTTATTAATCTGTCTTTTGCTATTAGAATTCTTGCTAAGAAAACAATATTGTAGAAAAATAATAATTGTTTTTACAACATAGCAGGGAGCAGCTAAAAGGAGCCTCTGAATAAGTGTCATCTAGAAAACAGGGCCTTCTACTCAGGAAACAGGAAACAAAAGAAATGCAATTTTACTAGTGCCTTTCTGAATTTGGAAACAAATCTTTTTCAGTTGAGTATTGAAATGAATGAAACTCAAGGTGACATCTAATTAATCTTGAGAGTGAAACAGAAATAGAGAACTCACAGAGAATAGCACAAGAATTAGGGAGATATTAAACATGTAGTTGTGTTTTTAAGTTGTTAAATATTATATTGTCTCTTGTAATTCAATAGCTAATTTACCTAGAGGTTTTCATATAATGTCTGCATGCATGGATGTGTTGAGTGAATAGAAGAAACACCTGAAGGCAAAAAATATCTAGTGAAAACAGAATTTTGTGCACAGAATTGTTAAGACAAGGGGATGAGATACAGAAGCCTTCTCTAAAATATGTTTTTCCCCTTTATAAAATGTTTATTAGTTTTTGGAGAATTTTTCATAATGTATTTTGATAGCACTTAATTGCCTTCCAGATTTCTCTTAGATATAACTCCCTTCCTTAACTGTGCAACATTTTATCTTCTTTATTTTTCATCTATCAAGTACAGTTTGAACTTGGATGTGTGGCCTTCAGCAGAGTTTGGTCCACTCACCAGGGTCCACACACTTAGATAGAATTCACACCCCCTCATCAGTGTGGATTAAACACATAAGTGACTAACACTGAGCCACTTACAATGCATCAGTGTCAAATTAAAGAAATTAATAACGGCATTTCCACCTGGAGTCAGACAAGAGAAAATTTAGATTGGATTTCTATACTTCATTTCCTTGTGTCTTCCAACATCTGTATGTCTCTTTATGTGTCTAAATCTGTGCACACCTCAACTGTTTTGTGAATCTGTTCCTCTTTGTGTGTGTGTGTGTGTGTGTGTGTGTGTGTGTGTCTGTGTGTGTGTCTGTGTCTGTGTGTGTTGTATGACTGTAAGTCTGTGTGTGTATGTAGGAATCTATGAGTGTCTTTGTGTGTCTGTTTCTAACAAAGGGTTTTGTTCTAATGTTTTTACATTTTACATATAACAACCATAGTTCTCTCTCCCTTCTGTCCTTCTGTTCCTTTCCCCCACCTCCTTTCTATTCACTCCACTAACCTATTTCTCAGAAAGGGTAAGGCCTCCCATGGGAGTCAACAAAGCATGGCATGTGAAGTTGAGGCTGGACAGAGCTCCTTCTCTCTGCATCAAGGCTAAGCCAGGAATCCTGCCATAGGAAGTAGGTTCCACAAAACCAGCTCATGCACCAGGGAGAGATCCTGGTCCCACTGTTAGGGGTCCCAAAAACTGACTAACCTACACAACTATCACCCACATGCAGAGGACCTAGTTTGGTCCAATGTAGACTCCCTAGGTGTCAGTCTAGAGTCCATTAGCTCCCATTAGCTTTGGTCAGCTGTCTGTTTGGGTTCCCCATCAAGATCTTGATCCTTCTTGCTCATGTAATTCCTCTTCCCTCTTTTCAACTGGACTACTGGAGCTTGGTCCAGTGCTTGGCTCTGATTATCTCCATCTGATTCCATTATTTATTGGTAAAGTTTTTTTTTTTAAATGACTATTAGGGTAGTTACCAATCTGATTACAAGAGAAAGCTAGTTCAGGTACCCTCTCCACTATTGTTAGAAATCTTAGCTGGGGTCATCCTTGTGGATTCCTGGGAGTTTCCCTGGTACCAGGTTTCTCCCTAACCCTGTAACAGCTCCCTCTGTAAACAGAAGTTTTCTTGTGTCCTGCCTGGTCCTGAAGCTGCTTGGTCCAAGTTTTACATACAGAGGCTTATATTAATTATAAACATTATGGCATATGGTTTCAGCATATTGCTAGCTAACTCTTTCATCTTAAAAACCCCTAAACAAAGATAAACATCCATAACCCAATTTGGGGGATAGTCGGTGCAGTATTCTGGGCTACATCCTGCTGAATGAAGGTGATGGAAATCTTATGGGGATCCTGAGAAAATTTGAGATAGTGGTCAAGTCCTGGAAAAACAAGCTATAACCTTTGTTGATAGATACCATCTACAAAGGTTCAGGAGGTCTGGCTTGATCAAATCTAATCCATCGTAACCTGGAATGAGTCCACAGCCTCTTGCTTCCTGTGGAAACAAAGCAGAGCCTCTTTTAGAAATTAACATCTCCTTAGATACAAATTTTGAAGTCAAAATACCTTTAAAATATAAGCATTGATTTAACTTAGCAGCCTTTACAATCAAATGTCTTCCTGCACTTAGCTCATTAACACTCAAAAAATTTAAAGAAAACACAATATACATATTTCAGAATCTTTGCGTAATTTCCATCTTTATGTGGCTTAACTTTCATATTACTTTTACACTCTCTTTAAAGACTGTATTTTTTTAAATTATTTATTTCTTCATATATATATTATTATTAAGAGATATTTTATTCATTTTACACACCAATCACAGATTCCCCTGTCCTCCCTCTTCCTGCCCTCCAGCCTTCTCCCCGAACCTACCCCCCATTTCCACCTCCTCCAAGGCAAGGTCTCCCATGGGGAGTCAGCAGAGACTGGTACATTCAGTTGAGGCAGGACCAAGGCCCTCCTTCCTGCACCAAGGCTGCGCAAATTGTTTCAACGTAGGTACTAGGCTCCAAAAGGCCGCTCATGCACTAGGAACAGGTCCCGATCCCGCTGCCTGGAGGCCCCCTATACATTTCAAGCTAAACAACAGTCTTACTTATCCAAAGGTTGTAGTCCAGGACAATGGGAGATCCTCAGCTATTGGTCCACAGTTCATGAGTTCCCACTAGTTTGGCTAGTTGTCTCTGTATTTTTCCAGTAATGGTCTCGATATTCCTTGCTCATAGAGTCTCTCTCTCATTGATTGGACTCCTGGAGCTCTACCTGGGACCCAGACATGGATCTCTACATCTGCTTCCATCAGTCACTGGATGATAGTTCTATGATGACAGTTAGGGAATTCAGCCATTCGATCATCATAGTAGGCCAGCTCAGGCACCCTCTCGACTATTGCCAGTAGTCTATGGTAAGTCATCCTTGTGGATTCCTGGGGACCTCCCTAGCACTCTGCTTCTCCCTATTTCCATGGCGTCTTCATTTCTCATGGCACCTCTTTCCTTGCTCTCCCACTCTGTTCCTGTTCCAACTCAAACCTCCCATTCCTCTAAGCTCTCATTCCCTGTCCCTTGTCCTCCATTACCCCCCAACCCCCAGTTTGCTCATGTAGATCTCATCCATTTCTCCATCACTGGGCAATCCATACATCCTTCCTATGGTTCTTCTTACTAGCTAGCCTCCCTGGAGCTAACTGTCTACACTTATTTTCTTCTCTCTTCCAAACCTATGTACATTTTTACATATGCTGTAAACCGTTTACAGGTTTATTCTATCTGAATTGGTCTTACTGTGTATCTGTAATTACTTCTTGAGCAAGAGAGATTTTAGTGTTAAGCTCCATGGCTAGTATGAAAGCAGCAGCCCTGGCTGCTGACTCTGTGCCCCTCAGTTTCCCAACATGGTGGAGGTACATTTACCTCCAGCTCTGGGATCCATGCTTACCACTGACTCTGGGAAGCAGTGGGTCTATGCTTCCATCAATCAGCATGTAGCCAAGAAACCATTTTGTTTTTCAACCATACTAGCAAACGTTTAATGCACCATTCAGTGTGCTGCACAGCACTGAGACACCTCTGTGTACCATGGTGGGAATCCACTCTGCTGTGCTCAAGCTTGAATGCCGCAATGTAGAGACATGAGACATAAACTAGGAAGCTGCTCTTATCTACACTTATAATCTCATCTTAAGCTCTCTCAGGTTTAGGTGGAAACTCTTGCCACCATGTCTGGATGTCAATTGTAGCCAGAAGTTTCTCTGGTCCCATTCAGCCCTTCAATCCTGCAGCTGCTTATAAAATAATCACCCAGAGGCTTACATTAATTACAAACTGTACAGGCTATGGCTTCAGCTTCTTGCTAGCTAGCTAGCTGATTCATCTTAAATTAACCCATTCCTATTAATGTATATGTTGCCATGTGGCTGTGGTGTTACTGTTCTGCTGGCATCTTGCTGCTCCTTCAGTGGTAACTGGCATCTCTTTCAACTCGGCCCTTCTTCTCCCTGTATCTCTCCTTGGATTTCCCATGTGGCTGTAAGCATTCTTACCATAGGCCAAAATAGTTTTATTTTTTATCCAATGGGAGCTGTGCATATTCACAGCATACAGAAAGGCATCCCACAGCACCCCTCAATCAAGAAGATATCTCTTTCTTTGTTCTCCTATTCTGTCTATCCCCAGTTCTACCATCCTGGCCCCTCATGCTCCCATCTCTCATCACCTCCCCTCTACCTCCCCTCTCACTCCCAATTTACCCAGAGGTTCTCAGCTATTTCCCATTCCCAGGGAGATCCATGCATACCTCTTAGTGTCCCCCTTGTTACCAAATTTCCCTGGGGCTGTGGATTGTAGTCTCGTTATCCTTTGTTTAACATCTAGAGATTGTAGCCTGGCTTTCTTTTACTTTACATCTACTAATTTTTCATGAACAGTACAGAAAGCATTACATGGGGAAGGAATGTGACACTTTACCAAAATATTTAACAGCCTTTTCCAAGAGATAAGTCATCAGCACTAACTGATTTCAAATGACTCACACAATATACAGCACTATAAATAACTTTGTTTATCCAACAATATCAATAAGTGCTGAATTTGACCTCATGGTGACGTTTAAAGGGCTAATTACAATTTTTATAATTTTCTTCTTTCACCAAATAATACACAGTCCATTGTTGTGTCACATGTATGGAAAAGTACATAAGATTATAGCTATAAATTTCCTTAGATTATAAAGTTAATTACATGGGAAACCCAACTCAAATAAGGCTGGTTCTTACCTTATACTCTTAAAAGTTTATTAAATAGACTGAGTACATAGTAGGGTAATATTCAAGCCTTAGTGACTCTAAATGGTGTTACTATGGCTGTGAGTGCCATCAAAAGATCCAGTCTCTTAGAATGTAAGAAATATTTTTGTAACATTGCATCTATGTAGAGAGCCGTGCACGGCCCGCGCCGCAAAGATGGCGCCGGCATCCAGCTTCTGCCTTCCCGATGGCAGGTGTTCTCTGGGATAAACAACTCCTTATTTGGCTTGGGCGTGGAATCTGGCTTGCTTGCTTGCGTATGTCTGACCCTATTGGCATTGTCCACGTGGCACTACGGGTTTGGTTGCCCAGTGGCTATAAAGGGCGTGGGCTGGCTTTCCCCAGAGTCAGAAGATGGCTTTCCCCGGGGTCAGAAGATTGTCTCAAGGTTCCTGAATAAACTGCTTGGAGAAGAGCCTGGTGTTGCGTCTTCCTTGCTGGTCGAGGCGGACGCGACACATCTATACACGTACATAGGAATCATACACTGCCCAGTGCTCTTTAAAATACTTCCCCTCCTCATGATGAATTTTGCCAGTGCCAAAGCAAGTCTTTTGCATGCTCTTGCAATTGCTGAGAATTTGTATGTACACCTGCCCTCCTGTGTCGAGAAACCACTGTTTCCTAATAGTCAGTCATGGTCCTTGTCAGTTGTAATTATTCCACACTCACTTCTCTAATTATTACCCCTGAGTCTTGGAAAGAGGACTTGGAATATAGATGTCTCATTTAGGTTTCAGTTTTCCATCATCTCTTATACTATGAACTTTGACCAGTTGTTGGTCTCTGTACTAATAGCCTTGTGCTAAAAAGTAGCTTCTCTGGTGAGGGTTGAAAGAAGTACTGCTAATCCGTGGTTCCAATGATAAGTCATTAGGAGTTGGTTTAATGCTCTCTTCATTTGGAAGAATAATAGTGGTGGGTTATTTATGAGAGCTGATGACCTGCAAAGGTGCAGGTTGGTGGTCTCCATAATGCTGCCGGAATGAGTTTCCAGTTGTGGAGCTTTTTAAGTGATCTATTCTACAGGAGAGGACTGAGGATTGTAGGGAACTTTCTAGAGGAAAGTGACTAAGCAGACAAAACCTGAAGAGGTTATCCATCATGTCGGTGGACTTAGACTTTTAATCATTCTTGTCATTTAAGAGTGTAGATGAAGCAGAAAAGAGAGAGGCTTGGGTGTGATTTAGATAGATCACTCATATGAAGAGTAAGAATTTAGAACAGAAAAAATAAGTCATATGTTATGAATAACGAATATTTATTGAGCACTTATGTGACAGGAGCTCTTCTACTTCATTTAACATCCATAAGCCTCATTTATGTGACAGGAACACCTCTGCATCATTTAACATGGACAGAACTCCTCCTTAAGTTTTATTTGTGATCATTTTTTAATATGAAGTTGAGATTCTGTGAACTTTAGAATACCTATGAAAGTCAGAAAACTGATTATTTATAAAGCCATCATTTAATCACAAACCACTGTGCCCATGAAACTTTTCTGTCCCCCTGTGGATATGGCAAAAGATTCTATAGCAATGGAGTTGATGGAGAATATTTATTCAGAAGAATCCTTCAACCTCCAGCTTCCTGTTCTTATTTCTACTCATTTCCCTTCCTTTCTTCGAATGCTCTGAGCTATGTCCTATTTCTTTAATATACTTCTTGTGTCAGCTGTCTCAGCTGAATCTTCTATCATATCTCAGTATTTTTTCCTTAAATACACGAACACATTGTTATATGAACACGTTGTTTCTTCCTTTCTTGTTGTTCTCTTTATAATCTAAATAGTGTTTTCCCTAAATTGCTTTTCATCACTTATATCAGTCCTTTACCTAGACCCATCATAAATGCTGATAAGGAAAAAAGAGAAAAGAACATATATTTAGAAGAATATGCCTGGGCTACATAACTGACATGTTTTTAATTGGGTACCTTGACGTTCATTCCTGGCTTCATTAACAGAAGATATGAAAAAGATGTGAAACATTTAAAAGTAGATGTAAGAGTAACAGACGAAATGTATAGCCCAGCTTCATTTTGTTACTTGCCACTTAGCCACACTTAGACGAGATTTGGAGTTCATGCTGAAGGAAAAAAAAATAAAAAATCTGTATGTGCAAGTGTCATCCTGATTGGACTGTTTCAGTTTGTATAATTTACACATTTTCTAGAACAAGTTTTCAATTAGATGAAACAGAGTATCTGTTGCTTACAAGCAAGGAGCCATGAAGAAGCTTATGCCCATTACGTGTTTCCACAATCTCATGGTGATGCCTCCCTTGAACAGTTAGGAAGAAAAGAGTATGGCAAGGCACTCTGACTCAAAACAACCCTTCAAACATCGAAACCTAGAAAATGGTATGAGTTGCATTCTGAAATCCTGGCAATATATAGTTTGAAACTTGATTAGAACTAATTCGTTTCCATATAGCAGAGGGTAATCCACTATTGTGTGCTAGTGTGAGCGCTCACTAGGTACAAACAGCCAGGTGAAGTGAATTTTAGAAATTCTCTTTAAACGTGAAAAGTAACATTTAACAGAACGTATCACATACTATGAATGTAAGAAATGACCTTAGAGCTGAGCATGTCGGCTCAGTGCTTTAACTATAGCATGTAGCGGGCACATGCAGGAGTAAAGTTAGTCATCAGGTAGTGTGTTTGAGTCCAAACTGAGCTACACAAGTTCCTGGTCCAAGAAATAAAAGAAACAAAGAAAGCAATGAAATGTATTCTGATCAATCCACATGAGTCTATTAAATGGGTAACAGAATTCATTAAGATATAAATTGAGGAAATACATTCATGATTACAGAAGGGAATAGACAGCAAAAGTCAACCTCTGATATGACTGGGGGCGGATCCAACTCACAGGCAGGAGCAGGGAGAAGGAGCATGTCACCCTTCTCCAGCTCCTTATAAGAGGTCACTACATTGGCAGGAAGCACTGTCTCCTTTGGGCCTTATAGTCCAAGGTCATGGACAGAGCAAATACCATGACACTTCCCTTTTTTGTCAAAATAAGAAGGTTCTAATCTTAATGCAAACTATATAAAATAGGAATGATTATCAATTATTGTCCAGAAAAAACAAAGGGTAATCACATAAACAAAAATGGAACTACAACCAACAAAAATGACATCAAACAAGAAACACATGCTAAATGTCCAGAAATGTCCAGAACATAGGTAAATGGCAAATTACCAAGATTACTCAAATGGCTGTTCTATCTTGAAGATTCTGACTCTAGTACAAATATGTTCTAGCCAAGATATGAGAAGATTGTAATGGTAACTATCTAGTCTTCAACTCTATCTCTTAATTTTTTTTTCTTTTAACATATTTGGGTTTAGAGAAGGAGAGAGCCACATTCCAACTCAAAAGCCAATTTGATCTATAATTGAATTGGGACCACAGCTATTCTAGAGTTAAAGAAATATTAATATTAGGCAGTGAAATATTATCCTGTAGAGTATATTGGTACCAATAGGTTCTTCCCTTCTACTGTAGATTTCTGAGTGTCCAAATCCTTACTATTTCTTAAAGATGGGTATTCCTATTATTCTCTAAAGACAGAAAACAGAACCACACCCCAACCACTACAAATGTATGCTACGATTTTGAATCATACTGTGATGAATATGAAACCCATGTTAAAGCAGACAGGGAAAATAGAAAAAAAAAACTAAAGCTGTCTTCAGACCCCCACACCTATTCTGTGACACATACATACACACCCACACATACAAGTCACACAAACACACACACACTAAAACACAGATTAATTAAAAGTTAAAAAAAATTATAATGATTAAAAGTAAAAGTTTGAATAGAGTTGGAATCATTATTAGAAAAATATTGATGACATTTGTAAAAATAATTTCAGTACAATTCACATTTCAAACTATTATAATTGGATTTTCATGCTGCCATTTTAAGCAAAGACTCTGACTCTGTAATTAGTAGATATATTAAATAGATTAACAATACAATTATTTAGAAATTACTATAATTTGCAAATGCAAGAATAATTTTGATATTTTAATAGGTGTTATGTCATTACTTTTTCTTTGGAGATATTTACTCCATATTCAACTCTGAAACTAAATAGAAAGAACAAATGCATTAGGAATTTAGCATATTTAAAATCTCCATTTTAATGCCTAAGCACAACAAAATGCACACTGAAAACCTATAACTGACTTTGCTGCTTTAGAAACTGTTTTCCCAGAAGATAACAAAGAATTCTAGTAAGCTACAGTATGTCTCTCCACTATTGCACTGTTTTCAAGCATTACTACCTGAAGTTTTTACAAGTTATATATGTAACTTTAAGCCTATTCATGCTGGTTAACCTTACAAATTGTCAGTTTTAATCTAAAAATTAAGATAACAATTGTAATACTTCATAATTGTGAACAGAATTCAATTCCATCATATGATACTTAAAGTGTTTGGCATAGTTCCTAGCCTAAGACAACAAATAAAATAACTCTAAGTTATATTGAGTCATTTAAAACATAACTCTCAATTCACTGAGATATCACTTCCGTACCTCTAACTACAATGTAATTTGAAATGTTTCTACTAGTTATGAAGCTTCTTGCAATGACTAATAAATAATATCAATTATATACACAACTGTGTGTGTGAATGTGTGCACATGTGTCTATGTAAGTGTGTGTGTGCCTATATTGAACAGGTAGATGGGGCAACAGATAATAGCCTTTAACTGAATAATGCATTGGAGTATAGAAAAAGCTTCAGTCTTGGAGAAATAGGATTACAATTTTTCATGGTTTAGGTTTAATTCTAACTTGTCATACCCTGTCACTCTGTTAGTGTTTCTTAAAAGATTTTGAAATCACAAACAAAGAACAGAAAATGGCAAACATGTCTAGGTCAATGTAGACCGTACTGGAGTTTAAAGCATTGATATTCCTCAGTAACAACTTCTTTTCATGTGGTGATGTAGACAGAGGAAAAGGATGCAAAAAAAACTATATCACATGTCCTCATCCCAAGGCTTAGAGTGATTACTAAAGAGGAGTAGAAAGACTGTAAGAGCCAGAGGCAGTGGATCGCTGAAAACAAACTGTCTTTAAGGTACAGCAAGGCCACTGCACATATGAATTAGCATTGGCTGTGACAGCATGCCCCCAAAATGTGCAAGCATAAAGCAAAGAAATTCAAAATACAGGGAAGGGAGTTTTCCATAAAATCCCAGTCCTAGCTGAGTAGCTTATGGCAATTGCCAGCTGCTGGGCAAAAGGAGTTTGTTTGCTTGTTTTGTTTTTTGTAATGGGTGTGGCCCTGGTTCTATCACAATATCATGGATAGCTTCAGACCCAAGAATATATGAGTATCAAAAAAGTTGAACTTCATGTGTTTTGCTTATTTCCTTGTTTTGTTTTTGTTTTTGTTTTTTTATTTTTTTAATATGAAGAAGCAAAATTGGATGGGTAGGGAAGGAATAGATCTGGGAAGATTTAAAAAGAGGAGATGATTACAATCATAATATGCTTTATTCAATTCTCAAAGAAAAAATAATATCTCAGTTCACTTATCTTTTTAGTACTAGCCCAGCAGATTAAACAAAACCCAAAGTCATAAGCATGGTTGTATTCCAGTTTATATGAAACAATTCTTTCCATCTGTTCATAGTAGAATCCAGCCAGGTGTTTTTCAGTTATCCATTTTATGTTATTTATTTCTATTATGAATTTAGGTCATATATAGAGCAGAACAAACCATATATAATCGCAACCCAACTTCAAGGTTGCTCTATGAAAAGTTTCAATGTGTATTGAGAATCACATTAAACTATTCCCTAAATGAAAGTCTGTTTGATTTTATACTTTCCTAATGGAAGAGATCACAATAAAACTGCCATTTTTGCTTCCTTAATTCTCAGTCAACTCTTGACTGAGTATTTATTGAAAGCAATAAACATCATGTAGTTTATGTTTGGTGAATGATTATTATAGACAACTATCTGTACAGTCTGTGTGATGTTAATGCATTTGTCACTATATGTTACCTACTTTAATAATAGTGCATATAAGTTCTACATTAAATTCAACATTAAATACATATATAAGTTAAAATATATTTTGTTAATTTTTTCTAAATAATTAAATTTGTTCTTCCCAATTTCATATATTTATATAGTACATTTTGTTACCCTCACTCTCTACTGTCTTTATCTCTCATCCACCTCTGTCATTACTACTTCTCTCTATGAGTCCATTTCCTGCCTTTTAATTGATCTTTTGTCTATTTCTGGTTTTATTCATGACCATCTCTGTGGACACAGAGATGGAACTTCAGAACTATATACAACTTCTGGGGGCCCACTGGATTCACTATTTGTATACAAATGAAATCATTGCATGATCCACTCTAAGAATCCATAAGTTACCAGTAGTTCAGTAGAAAGAAGTAGGGCCCTGTGAGTCCCATTCCAACCCATGACTGGCTGTTGAAAATCCCAGTGTTGTGTAGACCCAGTGAGGGCAAGCAGAGATCATGCCCTGTACATGGCATTTCTCCTGCCTTCTCCCCATCCTCCTCTCTTAAATTTGACCTCTCCCTCTTCCATAGGGTACTACAGAGGGTGGTAAAATGCATTTTTCAGTATGAACAATTTGTGGCTACTCTAGATGCTTAGAGTAAATGTTGGGTACTTGTTCCTACTGAAAAATGAATTGATCAAGAATCATTAATGCTTTTTTTTCTAAGAATGTAAACATATAGATTTAGACTGCAGTTTTTGCCATGACAGTTTAGCTAGAAAAGACTGATGAGGTGCTCCATGAGCTCTATGACTTGCCAAGTTGTGGGTTCCTAGTGATATAAAATGGAAAACCAAGATGACAAAAATACTGTTTGTTGTTTTGAAGATCTCTTGCAAGTCCCATGGCCAACAACTCAAAAAGAGGTAGCCGATACCTGGCGTTTGGTATTTCTTTTGAGAAATAAAGGCTTCTATGAGCAGCAACATCAGGCTATACATATTAGCTTGCTTTTTACTATTTTAATTCATATTTTTAAATTAGTCTTACTGTGTGTCAATGACAAAGATACTGAGAAAAAGTGTTACAGAAACACCACTATTCATAATATACTGAAAATGCCTCAAACTAAATGCAACCAAAAAAATGAAAACCTGTACATTTAAAACTTTAAACACTGAATAAAGAATTATAATAGAACATTGGAAGATAGAAAGATGTCTAATGTCATAATTAATTAAATTAATATTGTAAGGATGACCAGATTAGCAAAATGATCATTAGATTTAATGTAGTTTGAAAAAAAATGACCCCCGAATAGAGTGGCACTATTAAGAGGCAGGGCCTTGTTGAAGCGGCTTTGTAGAGGAAGTATGTCACTCAGGGGTTGGGCTTTGAGGTCTCTTTGTTCAAGCTTCCCTCAAAGTGACATGGAGTCCACTCCCTGTTGCCTTCTGATCAAGATGTAGCCAGCACAATGTCTGCCTGCATGCTGCCATGCTCCCTGCCATGATGATAATGGAATAAACCTCTGAACTGTAAGCCACTACCCCAGTTAATTTTTTTTATTTAACTTTGTAAAAGCTTCCATGGTCATGGGGTCTCTTCAGAGCAATAAAAACTCAATCTAAAACAGAGGTTGGCACCAGGAGTGAGGTATTGCTGTAATAGGCTGCACCATGTATTTGTTTGGAGAAATATGCAGTTTGGGAGTTCTAGTTAGAAAAGCAGTGGAATGTCTAAAGAACTGCTTAATTGGCCACACTAGTAGGAACATGGCAAATTGTGGAGCTAAGTGTGATTTGATGAACTCTTGGGGGCTAGCTTAAGATGAGAAGAAGATTAATTAATATGTGACCTAGATATTGTTATTGTGATATTTTGGTGAAGAATGTGGCTGCTTTTTGACATTTTCCACCAGGTCTGCCTGAGGCTAAAGGGAAGAGATTTGGATTAATATTGTTGGCAGAGGACATCTCAAAAGGGCCTAGTATAGACTCTGTCATGTGGTTGTTAGTGGTAACTCTAACTAAGATTTACAATGAAAAGGAGCAAGAACATGTAAAATTTAAGGAGAAAAGGAGTGGAGCTCAGCAGAATGAATTTAGGTCCTGTGTTCAAGGAGATAAACAGATGAAGAAATGAAGCAAAGGGAGTGGTGACCTCAGGGCAAGATCCCATATAGCTAAGTTTCCAACTTGTAAAAAGAATTAAAGAAAAGCTTAGAGCCAGGTAAGGTGGTGTGTGCCTTCAACTCCAGCACTTGGCAGGCATAGGCAAGCAGCTCCAGAACTTGGCAGGCATAGGCAAGCAGCTCTCTGAGTTTGATGCAAACCAGGACGATAGAGCAATTCCAGAACAGCCAAGTTTAGACAGTGAAGAAAACAATGGAAAACAGAAAATGGGTGAAGAAGTAATTGTTCAAGAGGTCCATGTTCTAGCCCCAGCAAGCAGCAGCATTTGCCAGATTTGAGCACATGATTCTGGATTTTAGGGTAGAAGAAAGGGATTAAGGAATTTGTCCCCATGACTAAGGAAAGCTGCTGAGGCCAGACATGTGTCAGGGGTGTACCTGAATGGAGGTCTAGATGGGCCACTACATGAAGCCCTAAAGTTGAAGCCTATATTGCCTTGGAGACCCAAGATTTTGGAGATTCCAGAATCCTAGGATACCTGCTGAAGAAAGCTACTAACATAGAGTGGAACCAGCCCAAGAGAAAGAAGTGTGCTTCAGCCAACAAAGATGAAAGGAGTTAGAAATATGAAGAGCATTTTGATATCAGACGTGGAGATACAGTGTTTGCAGTTTGCCCAGCTGTTTTTTGTTCTTCCTTTGCTCCAGTATTTCCTCACAATGTTCCCTTCCCTATGTTTTCAAAAAGTAATGTATACCTTGTGTCATTATATGTTGGAAGCATGTGATCTATTTTTTTGATTTTGATTTTATAGGGGATTACAGTTAAAAGATTACATGAATCTCAGAAGAGACTTTGAACTTTGGACTTTTAAACATTGTTGAGACTGTGATAGACTATGAGGCTTTTGAAGTTGTACTGAATAAAATTTTGCATTCTGATATATCCAGAATCCTATGGGGGCCATGGAGTGGAATGTGGTGGTTTGAAAGTAAATGGTCTCCATAGGGAGTGGCACTATTAGGATGTGTGACATTATTGGAGTAGGTATAGCCTTGTTAGGAAATTGTATCACTGTTGGGGTGGTCTTTGAGGTATCCTGCTGTGGGATGGTCTGTATGTCAAATTGCTCTAATTGGTCAATAAATAAAACACTGATTGGCCAGTGGCTAGGCAGAAAGTATAGGCGGGACTAACAGAGAGGAAAAAAGAAAGAACAGGAAGGCAGAAGGAGTAACTTCCAGCCACCGCCATGACAAGAAGCATGTGAAGTCACTGGTAAGCCACGAGCCACGTGGCAAGGTATAGATTTATAGAAATGGGTTAATTTAAGATGTAAGAACTAGATAGCTAGAAACCTGAGCCATTAGGCCAAACAGTTTAGACAATATAAGTCTCTGTGTTTACTTGGTTCGGTCTGAGTGGCTGTGGGACTGGAGAGTGACAGAGATTTGTCCTGACTGTGGGCCAGGCAGAAAAACTCTAGCTACAGTATCCTTTTCTGCAGGTTTGTTCAGTGTGACACTCAGACCATTTCCTGTTGCCTGTGGGTCAATATGTAGAACTCTCATCTCCTTCTCCAATATCAGGTGTGCCTGTATGCCACAATGTTGCACCATGATGAAAATGGACTAAACCACTGAAAATGTAAGCCACTTCAATTAAATTTTTTCCTTGATAAAAGTTGCCATGGTTATGGTGTCTCTTCACAGAAATACAAACCCTAAGACTATAGCCACAGATAAGAAAAATCAGATATGTATATGGAAAAAGGAAAGACTGTAAATCAAAAAAGCATCTCTGAGAAATAAGGCTGGAGAAAGTACCATAATCATTTTCAAGTTATACTAATGAGCATTATCAAGAAAAAGACCTTGACATTAACATTAAACAAATATATGAATCAGTAGGGTAGCCTCGAAGGAATTTCATATAAACCCATGAAGCTACAACAACCTGATTTCTTTTTTTGAGAAGAGATTAAAAGTTTATACTGTAGTAAGAGCAGTCCCTTGGAAAGATGATGCTGGAAAACCCACATATCCTTTGTAAAAGAATGAAATTAGACCCTTCTTGTTAACTATGCAGAAAATATCAACTTAGAATGAATAAAGGATCTAGACATAAACCCAAAACTCTTAAAGTGCTAGAAGCAAAAGTAGTTGAGTTCACCATAAAAGATAGACATATATCTTTGTATATATCTTCTAAGTAGGATACTAGTAGCTCAGGAAATAAGGTCAGTAATTGACAAATACGAATTCATAAGGCTAAGTATTTTCCTTACATTAAAGAAAATAGTCAAAGAGACATCCTTGCTGTGGGATGTTCTGTATGACAAATGTGTTGCTAATTAGTCAATAAATAAAACACTGATTGGCCATTGGCTAGGCAGGAAGTGTAGGCGGGACAAGGAGGAGAATAAAGCTGGGAAGTGGAAGGCTGAGTCAGAGAGACACTGCCAGCCGCCACAATGACAAACAGCATGTGAAGATGCCAGTAAGCCAAGAGCCACGTGGCAAGGTATAGCTTAATAGAAATGGATTAATTTAAGCTGTAAGAACAGTTAACTAGAAGCCTGCCACGGCCATACAGTTTGTAACCAATATAAGTCTCTGTGTTTACTTGGTTGGGTCTGAGGCTGTGGGACTGGCAGGTGAGAGAGATTTGCCCTGACCGTGGGCCAGGCAAGAAAACTCTAGCTACAAATGGCGCCCAACGTGGGGCAAGATTTTCCACCTAAAAACTGAGAAAAAAGATTCTAAAACGGAGCTAAAAACAGTTCCTAATTGTCTCTCTCAAATGAGTGGCAGCTGCTGGTTTGAGCTACTAGTGGGTTCTTGGCGTGTGTGCTCGACCTGCAGTTTGGCAGGAATGAGGCCTCTGCAAGTGGCACATTAAACTGCATGGTGGATTTAGCCTTTACTAGTACAAAACAAAAAAAAGAGGTTTCTGTGCTACACGCTGCTTGGATAAAAGCATAGACCCACAATAGCTCCCAGAGCTGGTGGTAAGCATACCATGCCATGTTGGGAAGCTGAGGTGGGTGGAGCCAGCAGCCACAGCTGCTGCAGTTTAAAGCAATAGATTCACAATAAGACAGATTCAGATGTAATAGTTTACAATGTGTGTAAAATATACATAGGCTTGAAAGAGAAAAAAAAGGTGATATATACAGTTATATAAACAAATACATAGTTTTAAAAAATAAAGTCTTTAAAGAGACATTAAAATTAATATAAAATTAAGCCACGTGAAGATGAATATTACACAGAGAATCTGGATTGTGTTATCTTTGGGATTTTTAACTGCAGAAAAACATTTGATTGTAAAAGTTGTTGAGTTATGCCAAAATGTATATTTTAAAGGTACCTTGACTTCAAAATTTGGATGTAAGGATGTGTTGCTTTGGAAAGGAGACTCTGCTTTTGTTCCCACAGAAAGCCAAAGGCTATGGATTTGTTCCAGATTAAGATACATCAGGTTTGACCAGCCAAGACCCCCTGAAAGGTCTCTGATGACACCATGGCCCAGATGATCCAACATCCAGAATGGTTTCAAGGCAACTAGCTCAGACGATACAGCCTCACGGACTACTCCATGATCCTAAAATTTTCTTTGTGTCCCCATAAGATACAGCACCCCCCTCCAGCAGGAAGTAGTAAGAGAAGCTATGCCCAAATTCCCAAATTATATGTAATTTTACTTTGTTAAGGTTAAAACCTTCCTTTTTGAAAAAAAAAAAAAAAAGCGGGAAGTGCTGTGGGATGTTCTGTATGACAAATGTGTTGCTAATTAGTCAATAAATAAAACACTGATTGGCCATTGGCTAGGCAGGAAGTGTAGGCGGGACAAGGAGGAGAATAAAGCTGGGAAGTGGAAGGCTGAGTCAGAGAGACACTGCCAGCCGCCACAATGACAAACAGCATGTGAAGATGCCAGTAAGCCAAGAGCCACGTGGCAAGGTATAGATGAATAGAAATGGATTAATTTAAGCTGTAAGAACAGTTAACAAGAAGCTTGCCACGGCCATACAGTTTGTAACCAATATAAGTCTCTGTGTTTACTTGGTTGCGTCTGAGGCTGTGAGACTGGTAGGTGAGAGAGATTTGCCCTGACCATGGGCAAGGCAAGAAAACTCTAGCTACACATCCTGAAGAACAGGGGAAAATATGTGACAACTGAAAGTCTGAGAGAAAATCAACATCTGAAATATAAAAATCAACTAACAATAAATATAAGAAAATTAATAATAAAAATTGGGAATTGGGTCCTGGAATTGAATTGAGAGTCATCAAAATTATATATATATATATATATATATATATATATATATATATATATATATATATTCTATTTATATTATATATATTATATTTTAATATATAATAATACTTATATTTAGTATATATAATATATATGCATATATAGTGGTAAACATTTTAAAGAGTGTTCAACATGCTTAGCCATCTGGAGATGGCTAGATCAGAATTACTACTATCAAAAGAATCACTTAAGAAACAATGCTATCCAGTCTGTGGAGAAAGAGGAACACTTATTCAATCTTGGTGGGAGTACAATCTGGAATAGCCACTATGGATGTCAGTGTGGAGAATCCTCAAAAAAACTTAGAACTACATATTCACAATGCTAGAAATTGTAAATAGCCTAGATATCTGTCAACAGATAAATGAATAAAGGAAATTTTGTCAGTTTATACAATGGGTTATTGTTCAGCTTCAAAGCATAAAATAAAATCATGAAATTCTCAGATGAAACAGTGGAGCTAAAAAAAACAAAAAACAAACAAACAAAAAAAAACCTTGTACTGAGTGATTTAACCAAGACCCCAAAAATAAAACATAGTATGCATTCACTTGTATGTAGATGTTAGCTGTTAATTCTTTGAAAAACAATCTATAATCCACATAAATGCAGAGATTAAGTATAGAGAAAGGGACTAGGGGATGGAGGACACCAAGGAAACAAGGACTTCCAAACACCCAGGAGTAAGGCACATACGAACTCACAGAGACTGAGACAGCATGAACAATTCCTGTAGGACTTGGCACCAAGAGGGGTCCTAGAGCACCCTCCATGCCTAACCCAGAGGTAACCAATTGATAACCACCTGCAAGCGAGAAATAAATCTCACTGGAGAAACAAATCACTTTTAAGGGTGAGTGCAAGCACAGCAATAAATGGCCAACACAAAATTTAACTCAATGACATCTTAGGAGGAATTTTTTTCCTTACAGATTCTTTGTATTGGTGTACATATTATGGCTTCCAGTTTCATGATTTTATGGAGTTTTATTTCGTGTGTGTGTGTGAGTATGTGTGTGTGTGTGTGTGTGTGTGTGTGTGTGTGTGTGTGTTTCTCCTGCTTTTCCTTTGGCTCAGTTTCTTGGCTTTGTTTTGTCATATCTTATTATTATTCCTTAGATGTCTGTTTTTTAATGGGAGACAGGAAGGGTATGAATCAGGATGGGAGACAGAATGAAACGTGATGAAGGAAACAGGAGCAGTTGGGGGCCAGGCAACTGTAATCAGAATATATTGTGTGAAGAAAATCTATTTTTAATATTAGAGTAAAAAAACAGGATTCTATCATCTACAAATAGAGATAATTTGATATCTATCTGCCCTATTTTTATCTATTTTGATTATTTTTCTGGTCTTTACCCATATCACATTCCAGACTTTAGAGAAAATGATCTCATTTTACCACATTTAGTGTAGGAATGGTATTGGTTTGCAATGAATAGACCTTATTATGTTGCAGTGTGTTGTTTCTATTATTCATTACTCCATTATTTCATTATGAAGAGATATTGGATTTCCACATCTAATCATCTGATAACATTTACTTATGCCATTAATATAATTGTATGACACATTATATTTCTTGATTTATATGTCTTGTACCCCTTTAATGAAGCTAACTTGGTCATGCCAAATTGGCTTTTAAAGAATGTTTTAAGCTTTATTCCTAGATGTGATTATGACATGACTATGATCCTATTATTCTCTCTCTCTCTCCATCTCTCTCTCTCTCTCTCTCTCTCTCTCTCTCTCTCTCTCTCTCTCTTTTGAGACAGGGTTTCACTGTGTAGTTTTGGTGCCTGTCCTTGATCTTGCTCTATAGACCAGGCTGGCCTTGAACTCACAGAGATACGCCTGGCTTTGTCTCCCAAGTGCTGAGTGGTGACATGAGTCACCACTGCCCTGCAGATCCTATTATTCTAAACATATATTGAGAGTGACTTAGAACCAGAAGATATAATGGGATACATATAGGACATCACTTAAAAATAAGTAAAATTAAACTATTTTTCCATCAGGTGCCTAAATTCATGCTTTAAAAATATTTTAGACAAAATAAGAATACATAGCTAGTAAGCAGACATTCGGGAGAACTAGGTTCTCAGTTTTCACCAGGTGGGTCCCAGGGATGGAACCCAGGTCATCAGGCTTGCTAGCAAGCACCCTTACACACTGAGCATCCCACTGGTCAGCCAAGCACTGGCTTGAGCTCCACGAGTATTGGTGAAGAAAGGGATATGGGATTAGATGAGCCAGAGGGTTCATGACCCACAGAGACAGCTGACCTGAGCATGTGGGAGCTCACAGACCAACAGTTTGGGACCCTCCATGGGCCTGACCTAGGCCCTCTGCATGTGAACAACAGTTGTGTAGCTTGGTCTCTTTGTAAGGCTCATAGCTCTCCTCTCACAAAATATATCCCAACCACAGCTTCCCCTCCCTCCACTCCTTCCAATCCTACCCTCTTTCTCTCCTCTCCCTCAGATCCATATCTCCTCCATTTTCCTCTGAAAAGGGTTGTCCTCCCATAGACATCCATGGAACATGGCATAGCAAATTACAATAAGATCAGGCACAAACCCTCATATGGGGCTGGGAAAGGCAACCCAATTGGAGGAAATGTGTCCCATGAGCAGAAAAAGAGTCAGAGATATCCCCTACTCCTCTTCTTAGGAATCCCACAAAACAGCAAGCTAACAAACACATATACAGAGGACTGAGCAAAGACTCATGCAGGCACCATGATGGATGCTTCAGTGAGCCCTGCTTAGTTGATTCTGTAAGCTGTGTTCTCCTGATGTTCTTGTCCCTCAAAAAAAGTCAGTATAATAAATTTTTAATGAGTAAAACAAAACCTTTTTTCTTTAAAGAAGCAAAGAAAATATTGAATGATGGAAATTCAGAAAAATAACTGTTATTGCCAAATAAATGACATAAATGCAAGTTATTATTATTATTATTAGTGGACAATTGGATTCCTCACAAGTTATATTTAACAGAGTTGGTAACTAAATATAAAGCAAACATTTTATTTAGTGTGTGAAACAGCTGAATATAGTCCCCTTGCCTACACTAAAGGCATAAGAGCTTGTTTAATTTTACATTTGTTTAACTAGCATAATAAAATTAACACTGTAACCCAGATTTGTTTCTCTGCTCTGTTTATGCATCAAATTTCCTAGCCTAGATTTTATCTCTTAACCTACCACTGTACTGATACAGCAAGGAAGAAAGTATAAACTCGGAAACTTAGTGCAGTTGAGACTTCCTAAATAATGACGGTGTTCCTAATGAGGTCTTGAGGTCTCCTAATAATGGGGATATGTAGTCCCAACTGGCCATCTCTTGTTACTAAATGAGGCTTCTAGTACCAGGATTAGGTTGCATTCAATTGAGTTGTTGGCCAAGGGTGTCACATGAAAATCCCCAAACAACTCAGGCTGTTGAGAAAAGAAGTTGCTTTCTAAAACTGACAGCATGGCCCCATTGCTAAGGATAACACCTATAGAACCCATTGAACATGGAGAATTTCATCTTGTGCCTACATGGACACTTTGCCCACACATTCTAGTGTTATTAGTGCAGAGAGTACTCTGTAGCTACCGAAAAGGAAATTTACACTGTAACCAAGTCACAAAATTTTGACCTATAATCTCAATCTTCTGGAATTTTGTAATAGTCTAATCTAGCACATAATAATATCAGATTACAGGTATATTTTACTTTCCTTATTAAGGACAATAAATGTACTGCTTTAAAACACAGACATACCTTGTATTGATATAGAATTTTTTTTAATGTTAGATTGCTTTTTAACATAATTTTCTTGAGAAACTTCTAGTATGCTTTTGGGTCTATCTGTGAAGAAACTCCAGGAAGAATTAACTAAAAAAGATACAGATGCTCGGTAAAGGAAAGATTCAGATTAAAAAAACCAAAAAAACAAAAAAAAAAACCTCTAAACTGGTTACAGTATATTTAAAAATATACATACTTAGTCTTGGCAGAGAAAAGAAAAGGTATAGACAGTCATTAGAATATATATATTATATATATATATATATAATATATATTATATAAGTGGAATCTATACTTGTATTAATGCAGATACACATGTTCCATTTAAAAGTTTATGTAGTTTCAGAGCAAAGGGTCCAAACACCAATGAAAATGGATGTCCAGGTGATCTAGCATCTATTACAGTCTCCTGAGAATTCTGCATCCAGAAAAGCTTCAAGGCTGCTGGCTGAGATGATACAGCCTCACAAGATACTCCAGTCCAGACATGACCATAATCCGAAATTTTTTCAGGGTCCCCCAAAGATGGCATCACCCACAAACAACAGGAATAAGTATAGAGTACTGCGTCTACATTCCCCAAAGATGGGTTGTGGCTATTTATTATTTTTCAATGGGAGTTGGTTACAAGTTGTTATTGGTAATAGTCAGGGAAAAATGTTGAACAAAAGAGATCTTATTCTAAAGAAAAAAATTGAGGATATAGAAATGATAGGACAAAAGGGTAGATTAATGAATCTACGTTTAAACCAAAAAATCAACTACTAGTCTTAAATATTTTACATTGATATGGATTTTTGTATATTGATACAAATTTAATGTTAATTTTGTTATTCTGTGTGTACGTTTCTAGGTTTTTTTAGGTTATTATCTTTATACAGCTCATTTAAAATAAAAATGTATAATTAAGAAATACAGGTTAATTGTCATCTCTAATAGTCAAACTTATAGTCATGTTAGGTATGTTTTCAATGTTAAACAAATATATTTAGACAGAGATATAGTCTTCAAATACTTCAAAGACCTACATAATATGTTATTTAATGAATAACCTAAGGCTTTTCTTGACAATGAGACATGTCTGCTCTGGGCAGCACCAATCTACTTCAGAGAAGATAATAGGTATCAAAAAATGTCATATGGAGTTTGCTTTCCTTAAGGCAAATGGAGGCATTTGGGCAAAGAAATGGCTCTTGCCTCAGTTACTGACAGTTACTGTCCAAACTGGACCAATAAGATGTAAAAGAAAGTAACTGCCAAACTTTGCCAAGGAAAAGTAGGGCAGTCTTTCAAAATCCCATGGTTCTCAAAAAAGTTTCTCAGCTTCACTAGGCCTACAGGCCAAAAATGGACACCCTGACATAACAGAGGAGCTTGAGGTGACTGTCCAGGCAGCTGGATGTCCCTGCCATTAGGCAACATTTCACCCTTCTGGGGTCTTTGATAGAGTAGAAGATTAGCTAATTATAGTTATAGTTTTCCTTAGTTATGATAAAAGGTAAATGAGGGAAAAAACTTTGGACTCACCAAGATAAGAGAGATAATAGGGTATTTTCTCTAAGTTTGCCACCTAGACTTAGACTGCATATAGTAACTAGAATTCTTATTTGATAACTGTTTTTGTTGTATATAATTTTACTATGTTAAAGTTAAAACACAAAAGGCAAATGTCACGGAATAATCCTTCTGTACACTGTGTGAATACATGCTGCTGTTATTGGTTTAATAAACAAGCTGATTGGCACGTAGCTGAACAGCATAAAGTTAGGTGGGGAAGCCAAACTGAGAATGATGAGATGAGGCAGGGCAGAGTCAGTCTGATGGAGAACAAGTCAGACATACAAAATGTGGTAGAGGTAAAAGACGCGAGCCTTGGGGCAGCACATAGGTTAATAGAAATGGGTAAAGTTGTGAGAGCTATTTATTAACAAGCCCGAGATATTGACCAAACATTTGTAATTTATATTAAGTCTCCGAGTCATTTATTTACAAAGCAGTTGCCGGTTTTGTGAGAGCAGGTGGTCAGCACACAAAAGACTTGGCCAGCAATAGTGAGTTTATACTATGTACACCAGTTAGAATTGTCAAAATAGAAACCAGTGATGTAAGCAGACGCCAGTAGAGATATTTCAAATGGATACACTCTTCCACTAGTAGAATATAACCTGTAAGAAAAAATTTCCGGGAACTTTCAGTGTGTTTTTATTTTTACCAAATTAAGCATACTATTGTCATAGAATTCAGTGATTCCAAATGTTTGCCCTTACCAAAAGGAGCTGGAACTCATCTCCACACGAACTGCAATGTATGTTAATAACAGCTTTATTCACAGTTGCAAATATCTGGAAGCAGCCAGATGTTCTTCAGTAGACTGGTGGTTAAGGAACCTTCAGTATATTCAAATAATACAATACTAAATAGTGCTGTAAGGAAATAAGCTGTCCATTCCTCAAATAATATGGGGTCACAAAATTCACATTACTAATTGAAAGAACCTAATTTGGAAAGGAAATGTATTCTATGCTTCCAAGTTTATGACTCTCTAGAAAAAAGCAAACCCTATGGAGAAAGTAAAAATGATGTTGGTTGCCAGGGTGTTAGTGGAAGAACAAGATAAATAGAAGACAGAGGACTTTTGTGACAGGTAGTGTTCTGTGTGAAAATATAAGCATGGATATATTTCATTATACATGAGTGAAAAGTCTCAGAGGAGGTAGTAATACCAATAACGGTAATTGAATGATAATGTATCAAAATCTCAAGAAATATAGTACTTTGGGGAAATATTAAAATAATTAAGATGATTATAAATATTTTGTACAAATATTTTTGTATCCTCTGCATTTTTTACTCAATTTTCCTATGACCTTTAATTTCCCACAGACATTATTCTTTGATATGTAGCAATTAATGGAGAGAAATTTAAATTTAATCATTAGGTTTTATTTCCTTTACAATATATGAAAATTATAATTATGTAGTAAATGTAAAATGCACAAACAAATTTGTGTGTATATGCATATGTGTGTGTACACAAGTGAATTAACATAACATAGTTTTAGACTTAATTATGTCTTAATGTTACATATATATATATATATGAGTTACTGTGACAAAATGCTTTTTATTCAAAATAATTACATTAAAAAGTGAAGAGAATTTTTTCTTAAATCATATTTTTTCTTTTTTGTGATTTTTTTCAATATACAGAATAAAATTGAAATAATGTTTTGAAAATGATAAGGGTTTTCCTCATTCACCTTTTGCTAAATAGCTGTATGATGTATGTCACTTGGTCTGCATTGACCGTCATAACAGTCATTTTTATGATCTATAAAGAAAGAAAACTTCTCAGAGGTAAATTGTGCCAACATTTTCCAGCATTAGAATTACTGATGTATTAGAAAACTTTAGACATACCCATACATAATTAAAACCACACAAACATGTAAACACATCCTCACAAGTAGTTGAAGTGATCAAGAAAATCTCTGAATTCTGCTCTTCATCAAAGTATAATTTCCTGAATCATGTTTAACATTGCTCATTTTATCAGAGGCTCAACTTAGTGTTAATTTGATGAATCAACACATTTTCTGTTTTTATTTGTATATGCTATTAATTGATATAATATAATACTTGTTTAGAATATCATCAATTTTTTTTATTCATCCAGGACATAAACTGTAATAGGAAATTAGCCAAGCTTAAGTTTTTCTTTAGCAAACAATAGTTTCTGTATTGAGACTTTTAATACTGTTGCCTTAGATTACAATATTGCTATAAACCTAAGTCATTTTCCATTCTGTTCAATAGTCAGTTAAAATCTTTCAATAGTGGACTTATGTTGCAATTAACATCTTTTATTTTTACTGTTCTGTTTTACAATTCAATACCATATGTGAAGGAACATACTCAATTTTGTAAAACCTGTTTGCTTACAATTGAAGCCAAATGCTATTCTCACTAATTGCTTTAAACTATTCCTCAATAAGAAGCCTTTAAAATATAAGTCTCAAAACATGTTTAATGTGAAAAGTTAAAATGAAATTTCAGTATAAGGTATGTCTACACTTTTATCCAGCAATTATTATCCCAGGATATTTGCAAGAACAAAACATAATTAACCCTGAAATACAGTCTCAGGTTTGAAGAAAAGGATCATAGGAAAGTTAGGATTGGAACAAGTAAATCACAGCTAATGAAGCAACATTAGCACTTTTATGTTGTAGGTTCTAATTAGAAAGTCTGTTAATGAAATTGGGGCATTTACTTAATTGCTGTGAACAATTATTTTCAAATTAAGCATGGCAATTAAATAGCATGATTAAGCTCAGAATAGACAATTTAGGTAGTGGTATGTTAACTATTTTGCATGCTGTATTATGTATGGCAATTTAAATGCTGAGTATCTACTGATTAACAAATACAGATGACAGGCAGTAATACTGGGTCTTGGTGACTTATAGAGGGAAGTTTTCTATTTCTGTAAGTACATGCTTTGCACAGTAACATAACTACTGAAAAACAAAGCAAAAATATGCCTTACTTAACATATATAAACCTTTTCTTCCCATAAAGGACAAACTTCCTGGAATATACTTGTACATTTACAAGTTGGGTTGGTATTATATACTTATTAGTCTCTTGCTTTCTACCTTCAATCCCTCAACAAACAAAAACAATTGTCATAAAATTCTAATTATTTGTCCTTACTAAATTATTTAAACCTGTGTTACAACTTTTATAAAAACAAGTGTCATAATTTGGGTTTTCTATGTAATGCAGGGCCTCACAAGCACTCAGAGAAAACCAAAAGCAAAGAAAATGTTCACATCTAGACCATTGTTTATTGGCAGGGAAGAAATTAGTATATATATATATATGGACCTCCATCTTCTATAAAGTGTGGCTCACTCTGTGTGTCCACTAGTACAGAGAATTATAATTAAAACTGGTATTTAAATAACCTTGACTGTTTCTGATTTTTGTTTCTGAAACCACAGACACAAACTACAGTCTCAGTTTGAAATTTAGTGAGCTTTCTGTTCTGCACTTTTCTTCTCTGTTTCTTATCAACTATTTGCATTTCTTTTTCAAGTATCTTTCCTCATTGTACTTTCCAGAAGGATGGATGCACAACCTAGGCTTTTATTACATTAAGTAAAGTAAAAGCCAAAGAGAAACATTGTTTTCTACTGGCCATTCACTTCTTTATCTTCTCAAAATTATCAAATAAGTGTTGATAAACTTAGCTGTTTGTTTTTGTTTTTTTTAGAATGAAGTGTTATTTTGTAGTGCAAGACTATCTCAAACACAAGCTCATGTCTTTTAAAGTTATAGTTGTGTACCACCATATCTTTCGTCTTCTAGTGTTACAGTGGTGCACTACCAAACACTTTGTCTTCCAGTATTACAGCTGTGCACTACTATAGCCCTTGTGTTCTAGTGTTACAGCTGTGCAATACCATACCTTTTGTCTTCTAGTATTATGGTTGTGTACCCTCCATACCCAGCAACTTATTGGTAATATTTTGTTTTGTAATTTATTCTTTATTGTTACTATTTTATTTGATAACTTTTGTTAGATAACTCATTATCTTTTGCAGAGTCTGTATGCTATCTTGTAACCTGTTCATTTTCTTCTTATTTTGTGCACTATCCACGTAAAGTGGTTACTTTTCACTTACCATCTCAACTAAAAAAAATATAGTAGGACCTGAAAATCATATCTAGGGCTTTCAAGACTTATTCATGCTATTTCTGGGTAATAGTACTCAATCATTATTTTCTTCCTAACAAACTTCTAGACTTCTGTCTTAGACTGTGCAGGTTGCTATGAAAAAAATCTGAAAAAATTAGGCTAGGTAATTTATAATTTAAATTTGTCTCTCACACTTCTAGTGAGTAGAAGTCCCCACTAGAGGACTTTTTGCCATATTCTGAGTAGAAAATAAAGAGAGAGAGAGAGAGAGAGAGAGAGAGAGAGAGAGAGAGAGAGAGAGAGAGAGAGAGAGAGAGAGAGAGAGATGGGGGAGAAAGGATGAATGGTTTCAGCAAGTTTTAAACAAAATTTCTATAATTATATCTAATGTGTTCTCCCTTCTTCCTTCCTTTTCTCCCTTTCTCCTTTCCTCTTTCTTCTCTTTTTCTCTCTTCCTTTGTGGTACTGAGTATTAGAAACAGGGTCTTACATATTCTAGGGTAGTGTGCCACCTTTAAACTACATTTCAAACCTGTGTATAGTATTTAAATGAGAATGTATACCAGATACAGAGCATGAATGTAAGTTAATTTACATTGAGATGTCTATTGTTGTTTTCCTTGTCAGCTCATGTGTAGGCAGGTATATTGGTAAGATATTGAGGTGTACCTCCTGAAATTACTGTAAGACACAAGTTCCCATCATTTTCCTAGTTCCTCTAGTTCTTACCCTCTGTAAGCCTCTCTTCTGCAGGGATCCTGAGGCTTCAACCTCATAGGTGGGTTTGAAGGAAGGAAATAAAAGTTGGAAATCATTGGCTTATATTATAGTACCAAAAAGTGAAACAAGTATTTAAAACAGTTAATTCACAAAGTCAGCTTTGGCAAACATCTATCTACAGATGCAGAAATAATATTTCTAAATTTTTTGCCATATTCTGAGTATCATAATGGCCAAGTGTGTGTGTAGTGATGTAAGATATTTACATTAAGTCATAATAATTTTTAATAACCATATGTTCAAATTAAAGTTCAACATCATCTAATTTTGTGATCTGAAAGCATGATATATAGTCTCTATTTTTAGTATTGTTTTATTGTGCATTAAGTGTAACCTTCATTTTTTAAGTTTAGGGTTATATTAAATAATTCAATTGACATATTCAATTATATAATGATACATTCAATTTTAGAACTAGAAAAATATCACAGAATGATAGTATTCTTGGGCTGTGCTAATCTTATGGATTAACATATAAAAATAGTTTTAAAAAGTAAAAGAGAGCAGTGATTAATGATTTATGCTTTCTGATGCGTAAAGTGTTCTGGTATTGATTTCCACTATAGTTTTGATTTTGCAAATTATAATTATAATGATCAGGCATCAAACATTATACCATGATGGAACAAATCTTGTATCTCTTTTTTTTAAGAAATGTTGACTTTTTAATAATAGTTTTACTTGTATATGTATTTGTTATCTGAGTCTTTTTTTGCATTTTAATGTCTAATATGAGAAGTTTAAAGTAAAGTATTTACTATCTGGTCCTTATATACTAAATTGTTTCGTTACTTCCAGCCTTGAAGTAAAAATAAATTTTGATTCACCATAAGTGTAGTTTTTTTCCCTAATAAGCTGTCAAAACCACCCATTTACTTTTAAAGCATTACTTTTGTCTAAAATCCAGTGGTTGCTGAGGAAACAATAGGAAAACAAAACATACTTTAAAGAAACTAGATTTTTTTGTTTTTGTTTTTGTTTCCTAGTTTCTGATTTCCAATTTCTCTCTCAGTAACTCACTTTGGTTGTATATTTCATTGTGCTATTTATGAAAAAAAGTACCAAACTCCAAATATTACATTTTTTACTCATTAAAATTGAGCAAAGATCTACTACTATTGGCTGCCACTCTTTTTTCTTGGTCAACGACTCAGAGCAATTGCTCAGAAAACCTGCTACATCAAAGATCTCTCTGAAGATTCCTGAAATGCTTGTTCCCTCAGAGTTTCAGAACTGTATTAACAGGCTTTTGAATCACTAGATTTTTACAGTGCAGAAGTAGCTGAGTTGAGTCTCAAACTGCTTCTCATAGTGACAAAGTATGAGTCTAGATTGTGAGAGGCTTTCTAAATTACCCAGTGGGAAAATTTCTAGCAACTTCCTTCTGGAAATAACATTAAATTTCTGTGCCCCACAATGAGCAAAAGCCATGTTTTTCTCATGAACACCTTGCTATCAAATCTTGGGACATGAGTACTTCATATTGCCCTATTGCAGTGAAATAAAGTCATTCTTATCAATATTTTGGTATCTTTCAAAGGTCTTTCTTCGTATCAATTTTCCCATGACTCTCAATCACTTCCTATAGTAAAAAACTACATCTATAGAATGTTCCCTCACACGTATGTTTTCATGTGTATGTGCCCATCCATATTAGTGTACCCAATTGTTAGAGCAGTCAATCTTAGTAAATCTCAATTTAAAAATAATTCACAAATTCAAAATATGTTACACAGAGATATAGTGTTATGTCACTTCTTTCATTGACCTTTGGCCTCTTTCACATTCCCACATTTGAATCACCTGTGTGTATTTTATTCTTAAGCCATTGTTGTAGGAAGTTCCCTTCAGGTGATGTGAACACATGCTTGATGAACTATTGCATTTGCTGGTTTATTTAGAAAAGTGTTCCCAAATCAGTCACACCACTGAAAATTATCACCAAGCATGGATAATGACTTTTTCATTGATTCATATATACAGAGCTATCTTTTCAGATTACCTTCCATAGTCTTATATAGTATCTAGCAACTCCTGAGACTATATGATTACACAGAGCTTGGATAATACATATAGCTGGAAGGGAGGCACATGAGTGAGTGGCAGAGATATCATGTCACTCTATAACCTCTATTTAGCTTTTATGAAATGCCTTTAATAAAAATTTAAATATTAACAATTCTATAATGACACATCATCTTGGAAATATTTGCTTTAAATAAATTTATGAGTTTTACAATAAAAATTTATTTCCCTTTCCTTTCACAAATTAATCTTCCTCTATATTCTTTAATCTTCCATTACATCATTGCAAAAACTGCATAACATTACTATCAAACAATATCTTTAATTCTGATTTAGAAACACTTTCTCATAAATATCACTAGCATCTTTGTGATATAGGACATGATTGTGATCCCAGCATTTGGAATGTAGATACAGAAGGATTCATAATGCAAAACATCTTATGCTTCATGGATATTTGAAAGCTGTTTTGGTGTGTGTGTGTGTGTGTGTGTGTGTGTGTGTGTGTGTGTGTGTAAAATCATGTATTACCAGCACCAATCCATTAGCTAATTTAAAATTGTGTAATTCCTACCTCACAAATGAATACTTGCTGAAAACTATGATAAATTTCTGGCATAAAATCTCAATAATATTACTTGTGTCAAAGATTATTGAATATGAAATCAAAAGCAAAGGTAACAAATCTAAATGTAAACAACCTGAGTGGACATGAATCAACAATATTCTCCACAATAAATCAAACCATGGAAAAAATAGATTGTATTTAAAAAATATGTGATACATATTGTATTCCTGAATATGTATTTATATGCTCTAGAATACTACAATGAATAAATAAAATAAATTCTTCTCATCCATGTGGATATATCTATGTTTGAATCATTTTCTAAGTCTTTCAAACATTTGTCAGTGCTTCAAGGGCTTTACAATATCTTTATGTTTGTGCTAGATCACTTTCATTTTTTTTAAAGTTTTCTGACATGTCAGACATTTCCTCTAAATAACATAGTACCCTACAATTTTCACTTGCATTTTCATAACTCTCTGTGATCTCTGATCTTATGCAATTGTTCAAAACATTCTAAGTAACATTCTAGATAGACTTTAACAAAAATCATCGAAACTGTCTTGTGTAATTGAAAGCAAAGGATGGTATCAGGGTCATTGCTCATTTTGGGTTGTTAAAAATAGTATAGGTGAGAAAAAGTGACTGCTTGAATAGGGTAATAAGTATTAAAGGAGAAAAATGTAAGATTCTGGAAGAATTATTACCAGATTGGCTCTAGATTATGAAGGGAAATATAGACTTAAGAGTGACACTGAAGGAGCCTCCCTGACCACCTCAGTAGTGAGGGGCACTGCTTGTACTTGGGGGGTAGAGCAGGAGAAAAGGACAGATTGCATAGTAGTAGAATCTCCACTTTAAATTATTCCTTGGGGATATGAGTAAGAAAAGTCTAGCAAGCATTTGGAGAAGAATATATTTGGTAAAATTTTCCCAAAGTGAGTTCCAGATCCACAGGATAAAACTGTAGTTGACCTGGATGGGGCAACCTTAGAATTTTATTGTCTCATTCATTTTTACAATTTTACAAAACATATTCTCCCTGCATTCAAGATCTGCATCCCCACTAGGAAACCTTTTGCACTGTCAACATGTTGCAAAGACACAGGTAAGCTACTTTCCAGGGACTAATATCTTATCTCAGGACATCTCCTTCCCTGTAGTCCTCCAAGTTATCAGCCTGTTTCCTGAAAGGGATGCTCCAGCCAGCACAAGTAGCATGAAGGTTGAGGCTGTATTTCCAATCTCTCTTCAAGACCCACCAGAGTCCTGCCTGTTGCCTATCAAGACCAGTCAACAATGTCAGAGCAAGCTTTTTCCCAGTCTTGCCCAAGCTCATGTAGGTACCAGACAAGCAGGAGAACTTATATACAGGCTGTATCCCTAAAACCAAACAGGAAACCAAAATTTAACTGTGCTATGTATTGTCTCTGAACATTGTGAATATCAGTACTGAAAGGAAAGAATAAAATGTGACCTGAAAACAAAACAAAGAAAATCGGAGGAGTCTTTTGAAACCTCGAAGCCTACCCACCAAGTGACACACCTCCTCCAACAGGTAAACATATTCAGCAATGTAACAAAATAAAAACTCACAAACAATAATCACTAGCTTTCTGATATGCAAATGGCAAAAAAACACACAGAGAAAGAATCTGGTAAAGAGTAGCCTCAAGAAAGATCTTTTGGTATAAATCTAACCAAAAAAGTCAAAGACAATGAAAACGTTAAAAAAAAATGGAAAAAACGAAAAAGAAACAAGAAGATGAAAATAGCTAGAAGATGAGTGGATTTGTAGGGTAACATTGTTGAAAATGGTGATCCTACCCAAAAAGAGTCATTGTACGAAGATATTTGAACTTTTAAAGATTTGGATAATTACACTGAATTTGTAATGAGAACTTTGACTTTTAACATATAAAATCTGTGGAGATTTTACAGTGTTATTATTTTATTACCATTATTATTGTCACATTACCATGAATTATAGAGGCTAAAGACAAAGAAAAAGCTGTGGCCTAATAGTGAAATATTTGTGTGTCAAGTGGATAAGGGGTCAGTTGGGCTGGTTGGGTCTTTGAACTCAACCAAACCTAAAATCAGCTAGGGTTGGCTTGTATGCAAGTCTGCACAGGTATTCTCTTGATTAAGGATTGATGTGGGAGGGCTCAGTCCACCTTGAATGATGGCACTCTTGGGAAGATGATCTTCACTTGTATAAAAATGAAGCCTGAGTGAACCCTTAAGATAAAACCAATAAGCAGCATTCTTCCTGATACTCTGAACCTTATATAGGAGAAGGTAAGGAATGTGTGTAAATTCATACATACATACATACATACATACATACATACATATGTGTGTATATTATATGTATTCATATAATATAAAGGAGGAATGGAATTACCTTAATATGTGTGTGGGGGGGGCTATCCCGTCCCCATTTTTTCCAGGGTATCCTTGAGCAGGAAATATTAGATAGAAATTTAGAGAAGAGAGAAACAGAAAAAACAAGGTAGCCTCAGGAGGGCCTGGATTTGAATTCATCGGGCCCTGACTGTCTCTATCAGAGGGCTTTTAGAGGAATGCCAAGGGGTGGAGCAAAAGACCCGCCCCCCCAGCACAACCAAGTGCAGACCATCTCAGACACCTGGTAGTCAGGCCCAATCATCCTCTTTCTGCGGACCTGCTGGGTAAAGCCATTAGGAAACCTCAATGGGCTCCAACAGATGTGATAACAATGCTGCTACTAAACACCAAAATCTGACAAATACAAATCCCTGTGTCATGAATGGGTTACCCCTTTTGGAGTTGTTGCTAGTAAGTCCCTATAGATGGCCAAATATTACAGGCTATTGCCAATGGTATTAATTATGCTTACTGATGTCACCATATACTAGAGTCAGAAAACATGAAGACATCCTGCTCTTATCATTTGGAAGCTTCATCCCTACTAACTAGATTTCATATGCTGGAAGATGATTATGCATGCTGCCATAGAAGAATAGTAATCATCTACCCTAATCAGATGAGAGACCTGTGAGCTTCAACAATTTCTGACCTGGTAACATGTGCCCACTGGAAAAACAGAGACAGCAAAACCTTGGTGGCAACCAACTATTTTGTCACTGGATTTATGTTTCACTCCACAATATGTAACCTATACCTGGTCAATATTCAGGCCAAAAATCTGTTGCTTCACAGGTCACAGGCTCTAGGGGAGAAGCTACTACAGGACTCTGTTAAATGGAGACAGAATTTTACTGACTGCTAATGACTTATATATGTACTGAAGATTAATGCTTCTCTCAACCCTCATCAGAATAAAAGCTTGCATTTGAATCAGAGAGTGATTAATCCAGAGACACACAATTGGCAAAAGTGCAGAGAAGAATAGACTATGGAGTTCTTATTCATAAGTGGGATATCTATATCATGTACCCTCCTCCTCTCTCAGCTATCAGAGATCATTAACAAAGAGAAGGAAGAAAGGGTGTAACAGCCAGAATCAATGGACAACTAAATGGAAATATTATCTTCATACAAAAGGACAAGCTACACAAATGTGCTGAGAGGAGTTGAAACATCATGTAGAAACATTGTGCAGCCTGAAGCAAGAGCAAATTCCAGCATAGGAGAGGTATGTGAGTATGAAGACCTATTCCTAGCTAGTGACAACTGATAGCTTCTGAAAGAGGAAGGGTTAGTTTTCTTTTTAAATTATTGGTACTGGTAGGTAGACAGCACTTCTGTGTTAACCTACACATCCAAGAATATTTGAACAGCACAAATTGCTCTTGATTGGCTGATAAAATAAGATACAGAGTGGGTGCATAGGTAGAACAAGTTATCTATAAAGAATTGGGGGAGGGACAAAAATGATCAAAACTGGTTTTAAGAAAGTCTGGAGTAATTAGTAAAATTAAATATTTAAAATATAGTGGAAGTAACTAAGGATGTGTTTCTAATTTTTTAAATGTTTCTGAAAACAACACAAACGTTATTTATGAATACTGAACAACTCTTTGTGATCTGAAGTATTATTAATCACACCTGTGGTATTTGTGGGTTTGGTGGTTGGTTTGTTTTTGTTTGTTTTGTTTTGTTTCTACCTTGTAGGTTTAGACACCCATGTCACTTTTCCATTCAATCAAATATGATGGTCCAGGAAAAGAATTTTCAAAGTTGTATATGTTAAATACAGAAAATATTTCTTAGTTCCATTAGACAATAATGATTGGTCAAATTTATTTCATTTGTTTTTAACCATTTAACAGTTAAATAATCAGTTCACAAAAGTGAATATGCCTGCTGTTGATCTGTTGGTGATATTATTATTTCACAATATCTTACTGGACAAAAGTTTTATGGCCTGCTTCTTAAAAGTTTAACGGCAAATCATAAGTTGTTAAAGAAAAGAGTGTCCATGTAGTAGTTTTGTTTTATTGTTAATAAAAGCTTATAATGATAATGTACATGGTGTGTTTGATTCATTGAATAATATATTGTTTATAAGTAAAAATGAGATTATTCTGAATTCCCTAAAATATTATCAACCAGAAATGATATGAAGAAATATCACAAAAATAATAAATTTCATTGTAACATGAATAAAGTGGTTTTAGTCTACAGCTCAACATTAGAATACGTGTTGAATACATGTTAGACTGTATGCTTGATCTCCTGCAGTGCAAGTCAAACCTAATATCACAGTGTTTAATGTCTGTTCTAATGTAATTGTTCTCCAGTCACAATTGTATGAAATCTGTGAATTAACATTAACTGGAAAACCTTTTAAAAATGTTTTATCCATTATTTTGGGATCTCACATCATGTACCCCAATCAAGCTTATTTCCCAGTCTTCCCATGTCCACCTTCCTTCTCTATGACTTCCCCAAGAGGGAAAAAAAAAAGGTACATTTCATGTTTCCCATACATTTACGGGAGTATGGTCAGATTCCTAGTGGCCAGGCTCCTAAGAGAGGATGAGTCTTTCTCAGCCTGTATCCATGCCAGAAGTCATCAACTGAGGAGGGCCGTGTGGTGGTCAGAGCCAGCTTTCCCATGCCCATGTCACAGCCTGAATCACAGTGCTGTGGGCAGGGGACAGAGGAACCAGCTCTCCCGTGAGGGTTGAGGACAATTCTCCTGCAGCCATATCAATATTACTACTGACGTGAGGCTGAAAACAAGATGTACTGCAGTGAGGCTGAAAACAAGATGTACTGCCAGCTCTTCCACGAGGGGCAGATCGGCCTCTCCTGCACACAGAGATCTTAACATGGCTTCAAGCAGTAGCCCAGATCGTGGGCATCCACATAGGTTTAGGTGATAACACGGGCCATAGACATCAACATGGCTCTTGGTTATATCAGGACCACTGACCCACTCATGGTCCTCAGTGGCTTCAAGGGGCAGGAGCTTCAACAAGGCCTCAAGTCACTCATATCAGCATGGACCCAAAGGCAGCAAAGCTCGAGGATATCACAAGGCATCAGGCAGCAGCACCGATTGCATAGGTCCACATGAGTCCCAGGTTTCACAGCATCAGCCACATGGACCAACCACACTAGCATGGCCTCTGGTGGCATCGTGGCCATGGTGGTCCTTCAAAGAGGTCCAAACCAGAAAGTGAACCCTTCCTCATCTTGGGTCTCCATTGTTGCCCAGAGCCAAGGGAATCCCATGGCCAGGCAGTAGGTTTGGGGGCTGAATCTGCATCTAGATAAGCTCCAGGATGTTGTACACCACTAGGATGAACCAAGTGGGCAGGGACAACAAGTAGAGCTCAGACTTCTCTCAACTGTCACCCCCATCACATCTCCAGTCTCACCTCTTTTCGTAGCACATTCACGGCTCTGTTTTCCTATTCCCCCCCCCCCCCCCCCCGCCTCCAGCACTTATTTATTTGTTCTTTGTAGTGGTGTCTGCTGTCGCTGCTTCCACCCAGAGCCTCGAAGCTGGGGGCACTAGGCTGTCTAATTAAAAACCTCTCAGAGCCTTTGTTGACTTGTGATTACTTGCTACGAATTCCAGCTGTGCACTGAATTCTTTTATAGTTCATATACCTTTCCCATTATATATCCTCTTTTCTTTCATTTTTGCATTTATTTCAGATTGTTCTCTTGGTGAAATATAGTGTATAAGCAGTGATATTCAAAATTATAATAAATTAAAATAACTGAAACTAAACAGATAATTCTCATTGAATCCATGACTTGAAATCATATAATTAAAATCATGTATCTCATACAAACTCATTTCAAATGTAAGAACCATTTATAATACTGAAAAAAAAGTTATTGGTAATAATAGAATTTTCTTTTAAAAATTCCCTACACATAAAATATATGAAAATAGGAAGTGTTAAACGTTGTGTCTGTCCTTCAGTGGCAATCTGTTTTGTACTGTCTCATTACTTATAATGAAATTGGAAATATTTTTGGATAAGGCATTTATTATGCTATCTAAAGACTGCATGAAATCAAATAAGAAAAATGTAGTAATTAGTGGCAATAAGCCTTTTCAATGGAGAAACCCTGATAGCAAAATAAAAATCACCCTCAGGATGAGCTTATCCAAGGCAACAATGCTCCCAGCTCTATTCACACAATGAACTGATTCTGGGAAGGCATTGTTCATCACTGTCCCATAGCTACTCCATTGCATATGTAGCTTTTGACATAGAAGAAGAACTCTATCATTTGTTTTTATTATTTCAATTAAGAATTGAACCTGTAGAACTAAATAAGATTCAGAGAGAGAGAAAGAATCATGTATTATATGTACATACAAAGAATGATTTTATGTACAAATAAGTAATTTATATGTACATACAAAGAATGATTTTATGTACAAATAAGTAATAGACCATTTTACTGAAAAATTGTTAATCATTGGTCATTTTTTACATAATTCACAATACAAAGATTTCTGACTTTATGATACTATAAATTCCAGGTTATATGCCAAAACTTATCTGTAACATCTTTCTGTATCATTTTTTACAAGTGTCTGCATCTCCTCGAACAACATTATGCATCACTACGTACTTTCCCCTCTCTTTCCTGAAGAAGTCTAATTTTTACTTTTAATCAAGGGAATTTGTAAACAAAGCAGATCATTATTTTCCAATTTGCTTTCGCATTTGGAAGTTATCTCCTATGCCAAGAGTGGTACAATATCCTTTGCATGTGTCCCATTGATACAGGAAGGCCCAGCACATCCTGGGTAGGGCCACCCCTGGGTTGGTGATCCTGGAGTCTATAAGAAAGTAGGCTGAGCAAGCCATAGGGATCAAGCCAGTAAGCAGGACTCCTCCATCCTGCTCTGCTTGAGTTCTGTCCATGAGTTCCTGCTTCTGATGATCACCTCTTATAGGAAGCTGTGCAAGAAACAGATCCCTGCTTCCCCAAGTTGCTTTTGGTTGTTGTCTTTCATCACAGCAACATTAACCCTAACAAAGACAAATGCAGAGGAAACCGTGTTGAAGGAATTTGAAACAAGGGAAAGATTTTATTGGCAGACAAAAAGGACTTTTAACAGTCCATAGCCTTAATCACTAGTCTACCTAATTGCAATATGTTTAAAATATGGTAGAGGAAACTCTTGAAGAAAACTAATAGGAAGATTTTTATATTAAGAATAGCTTGAAATAATCTCTATTTGATACTATAAAATATAATTATGTCTCAATACACATTTTAGTGCATACACAATTCTCTACAACTGAAAATGTAAATGTGTTGTATTGTTTGCTACTATTAAGAAAATAATCTAAAATTAGATTTGTTTTTTATTAATTGGATCAATTTCTTCAAATTGCCAGTATAAAATACCTTTAATATGTAAGAATGGGCTTTTTAAATTTCTGTCAAAGGATTTATTAAAGATACACAATTCAAGCCTCCATTTAAAAATGTAAAATCTGTCCCTGTATGGGAGATGGAGAAAGCATTGAGTGGTGCAGCCTTTGATCAGCCTTTACACAGACCAGGGATAGACTGTGCACCATAGGAAATGCTCTTGTAATTTATAATGTACTGCTTAAAATGGCAAAGGTCCTTAGATTTCTAGGAGGGTTGAAGTATTCATATGGTGCTATTAAAGAAGTCCTCTAGCTCAAAGTAGGTACTGCAGAATTAATCCACAGTACTGTTTTCTTTGTTGCCTTGGGGTTTTCAACTGTGCTAGCATGCTTGATGAGAAAAATTCTCCTTGCATTCCATCCATGTGACTTCTGACTTGTACTTATATTTTAGGAGTAAATATCACTGCCTCAGGCTTGGAATGGTTCATTCCTGTGGTTAGAGTGCACTTCCACTTAGGCACCTTGAACGTCTTTCTTAAAATATACAGGAATTTACTTCTCACACATCTAATGTTCTAGAGAAATGGAGAATCAAAGAGTTCAAATAATTTACTCATTTTTTTCCCTCGTGGATATCCCAACTCATTAGCATTTTTATGGGGAGAAATTCTCTTCATATCTGTGTTCTTACTGTTGCTATTTAATGCTCAACTTCAAAATCTTTCTTAAAAAAAAAATCTTTCTTGAGTTTGTTGAAGTTTTCTACAAATTTATTAAACACCCAACTGATTTCTCCAGCTCATCTAAAAACAATGTTCCATTTGGTAGTATTGAAAAATCATTATTTAATCATTAGCTATTTTTTTCATAATTAACAATAAAAAGATTTCGGACTTTACCATATGATGAAGTTCAGGTTATATACCAAAACTCTGAAAATAGTAAATAAAAACTAGAAATATAAGATCTTTTGAATTCTATTGAATTTTCTTATTTGTAGCATGTTTCTTTGTCATTTTTTATAAATGTCTGCATCTCTTCAAACAGCGTTGTGGATGACTACATACTTTCTCCACCCTCCCCCTTTCTTTTGTGAAAAGGTAGAATCTTTACTTTTAATCAAGGGAATTTGTAAACAAAACAGATCATTATTTTCCAATTTGTTTTCATATTTGGAAGTTATCACCTATGCAAAGAGTGGCACAATATCCCTTGCATATGTCCAATGTCCTTGTATGCCTGTGGATTCAAAGTTACTTTCACTACCTAAATTTCCAGTGGATTTTTCTTTCCAACACAATTTATCAGACATGCTAAGCTGTTTGTTTTTGTATGGTTCTATACTTACAACAAATTGGAAACAGTTCCAAGTAAAGTAAGAATGCTTCTTACTCAGGAAGTATGTTTTTTAAACTTTTTCATACATTTGAAAATGTGAAATTGTAAAGCTTAATGGGCTACCATGTAACAATGAGTCAATCCATGTATACAGTGTATAATGTGGAAATTAGTTTCAATTCCACTGTTCTATTTCTTTGTTGTGAAATAATTAACAGACTTTCTTCTAGCTTTTTTGAGGATCTACTTCATGGTTGCTAACTAGCATCTCCCCACTTTGTGCTAGCATGCCAGAGACTCTTGAATTTGGTCAATTCAATTTGGAATACATTAGTCAATTTTTCCATTTCCCTATATTATTTCCTACTGTTCCTTGTCTTTTTGAAAGACCATTTTAAAATGACACTCATGATTAAAGTCACCAGGAACTTATCTTCCTGCATCTGATTTGTTTCCCACAAAACAATATCTCTCTCCACTTATATAGTGTCATAAACTACAGGTTTTGAGGGGCTAAATATTTTGCAAGTACACATAATGTCCACATTTTCTTCATTGACTTATCACTTGATGGGGACTTGGGTGTCTGATACTTATTTAATGCCTCTTCAGTATCTCCTTTGAATGAAATTCCAGTAAAAAATTACTGCCACACCATTTGGGAATTCTCTTTGTAGTTCTTAAGTTCTGTATTTTCTATGCTCGGGCTATAATTTAAATCCCCAGGCAGAGGGGATATTTTTGCCTTCACATCTTCTCTTGTACTTTTTTCTTTCTAGTAACAGACAGTCCGTAGAGGGGGCCACCATCCCATGAGAGGAACCATCACACTGCTGATTTCAGTTTCATTTCTTGAACATTAATTATGATGAACATTTTTCTTATATATGTTTGCCTTTTGTTTACATTCTTTTGAGAAATATCTAGTCCAGTATTTTTGTACTTTTAAAATTTGTTCTCAATGATTTTTAGTCCCTTAATTATCTCATATACTAATTCATTATCAGTTATATATTTTGGAATTATATTTCTCACATCACAAGTGTTTTTCATTTTAGTAACTATATCATTTATTGTCCATATTTTTAGATTCATGTAACAAATTTAGTTTTTAGGCTCTTTTGGAGAAGTATATTTTTAAAAAATCTACCCAGATCAATACAAAATAAAAGTTTTGCTGTTTGCTATGTTTAATCTATCCATTTTCAAAATCTATAGCACAACAGTATCAAAAAGGGGCATACTACTGGCATAAAGACATATAAACCAAATGAAACAAAGTTCATAAATCTGCATATCTTTGTCATATGATTTATGAGAATTCAAAAAAATCACTTAAAAAACTGTACGTACGCACACACACACACACACACACACACACACACCAAAAAACTGACCTGTATGAAACACTCTGTATAACAGATTATTGAGAGACATAAAATTATGCTGTTCACATAATTAAATCACCAATAGATTCTGTTAGAAATAGACATCTTGACATGAACATAATGGTTTTTAAAATATCTTCTCAAGTCCAGGAGGAGATCACATTAAGACTTTTCAGAAAAATGAAGATTTTCTTGTTGGCACAAGAAAATAAGTAGCCATGTTGAAAACTTCCACTGTAGAGGGAAATCTTTCAGGCTGGATAAGCCATCACTCTTCAAATGTTAATAACTAAATTTCATTCATACTTGAATGAGGGCCTTGAGCTTAAGACAAGACCTACTACACTGCCATATTCAAATTTTAGCCTTATCAGTCCTAGGCATGAATCAGTTAAGACGTGCCTGGAATCTAGGACAATGGAATCAGTTATGTACTAAATTTAGAGTCTAACTTAAGCTGCTGAGGTGGTGGTGGTTTGTTCTAGAGTGAAGAAAACAAGTGTAGTTTTCTTGTGCAATGAAAGTCTGACCTAATCACTATTGCCACATGTGATCCCTGAGAGGATTAAAGGAGTAAATACACATGGAAGTGCCTAGCTCATTGTAAGGCCTAAATAGAAACAGAGGATTATGATTATATATGATTGCTTTGTGCTTGACACCATTTGCTTTAGTGACTTAATAATTCTAATTGGGACTGCAGGCTATAACAGGTTTTTTTTTACTTGCATAAGAAAATGATCACAGTTTCTTTGAATCATTTATAATGCACTCAGAAGACATTTGGTTATGAAGAAAATGTTAAGTGGAAAATTATTTTTGGTTCTTGCAAGCTTCCTGGAGTCTTCCAAAGCTAGCACATGCTGAACATGGCCCAGTGCAAACTGTGAAGTAGGCAAAGCTGCTCCTTTAGTTTCCAGACCTCCACAGCACACCAGCACATTTTTAGGCTTTTTTATATAGCTATATTTCCATGAATTTGCATAATTGTGAGTGCACACATAAATATGATAAAGATACAGATATTTTTATTGCAATCTTATTTAGCTCTTTTTAATTTTTGGTTTCAGCCTTTCATTTCCCATTAATTTGACAAATCATCGAAGTTACTTTACTTTTCTCAACATCCTCTATCTGCCAGCAACTATAGAACACCTAATACTCATCCAACCACAGGAATACAAAACAAATCGCCCTTGTAAGTTGTTACAAATATGTTTAAGGAACGCTTTATCCAAATTCTTAGAAGCCCTGTTACATGTAAGTATAACTATGTAAATAAATATTTGCATATTTTCTCACTAAAAACTCATGGAAAATTCTTTCGAACAGTTTCATATTTGTACTCCATACTTAATCTTAATGGTCACCTTTTCTTCTCTAAGGGAGACCCAGCTTTTGTCTTGATTGGTCTCTTAGGCCATATGCAGATGGGATGGACAGGGTTGTTTGTATCATGGTAGGAAGCAGGGGACAGAGTGGGCAGGGAGATTCTATGGCGTTTTACATGCTGTTCTTCTATTTTGAAAAGGGGATGTCATTATGATCAAGTGGCTGTTATGAGAAGAGCATCCTGGTGTTTTCCATCCACTGGCACCTTCGTGTGTCATCCTAAGACAAGTGTTGCTGAGTTGATGAAGTATGCAGTTTCTTATGACTATGCTGCAAGCCTGAGCCTTTTGACACACCAGTAAATTAAACAGCTGGGTCTAGCATCCTCTTCTAGTTGAGTCATGAATTTCTAGTACCCCATTATGGTAGCAACACAAGTCAGAACTTCATTTCGTCTAGCTGAGGTAGCAGTATCAAATCTGAGATAACAGAATGTCAGTATGTTGTTGTCAGTAGAGATTGATATTTCAAGTTTTATTTCAAATATTTAAATTCCTATAATTAATGAGAGAGGCAAGAAACACTTACTGATGTAGTAGTGGTGAAAATGTTTTGGAATAACCAACTGCTTCCTGTTTGTATTTAAAGCATTCCCCACAAGATACAAGTTACACTTGTGCTGTTAATTGGGCCAAACCCACAGCTGCTTCAGTCATAGGAAAGAACCAAATATTACTGTTCTCTTAATTAGATATAGAAATCAAGTGCGCCCATCGATTAGCATATTTTCCAGCCTGTACATGCTTCAGATGATGGCCCTGTATGTATGTCCACAAAGAGAGCACCACGAGGACTTAATTAATTTACAAACAAAACACATGGCGCTGGAGAAAAAATGTCAAAAGATAAAAGAAATGGAAGGGAAAAGTTGAGGGATGCGTGCCCCAAACTCTGTCTTCAGGGGTCCCTCTTTTATAGCAGAAAAAGAAAATGTACAACATCTACACAAACTACCTGTGTAATTTCCTCGATTCCTGGAAAACCAATTCATAATTGTCCCTGAATTTTTTGCATGTATTTCTGGCTATATCTAAAGAATCTCAGTTCACAAAACTTGGTGTGTGCTAGAGTGTGACTCATTAGTCTCTTGCCCGTGTGAGTAACAAACATATGGAAAACTTGAAGTTATTGACAAACTATCAAACAATCAAGCAATAAATAGATAAATTTAGAATAAAAACCCACAATTGGCATTTTTAAGATTTTTATAATTCTTATAGTTACTAATTGGTTAGTATAATACTAGTTGAAATAGGTACTGTGCAGTCTACCCAAAGAAAAACCTGAACACCAACCCAGACATAGAACCATGAACCAACCTGAAAGATACACTGGGGCAATGGTGGCCCAAGCCACTAGAGGGAGCCCATGCCCTACACTCCCTGGATGTCAGGGAACCAGAGACTGGACAACCCATCGACCTAGTGAACCAAATACAACTAGGTTAAAAAAAAAATAAAAAAAAAAAACAGTGAAATGATTTGCTTTGTCCTGTCTTTATCGAAGAGATTTCCTAAGGCAGCTCCCATATGTGGAGAGTCTAAATTAGAGGTCTCCCTCAGGTCCCTCCCCTGGGATCTCAGGGAATCCCAGAGGCAGAGCAGATGGAGCACTTGGCCCACAGAATCAACTAAATGCGAGTCATAGGAGCTAACAGAGACTGAAGCGGCAACCAGGGGACTTGCATGGGTCTGCACCAGGTTTTCTGCAGGTTTGTTAAAGCTTTTGGCTTGGTGGTTTTGTGGGGCTCCCAACTTTGGAAGCAGGTATGTTTCTGATTCTTTTGCTTGCTTTTAGGATTATTTTCTTGCTATCAGGTTGCCTTTTCCAGGCTGGATCTGAGGGCTTTTGCTTTGTCTTATTTTATCTTGTTTTGCCATGTTTGATTGTCGCCCTTTGAAGGCCTTTTTTTTTTTTTTTTTTTTCTTAAGGGGAATGGAGGTGGAATGGATCTAGGGGACAGGAGAGGTGGGGGAAGAGCTGAAGGACTGGCAAGATGGGAAACTGTGGTCAGAGTGTAGTGTATGAAAGAAGAATCTGTTTTCAAATTTAAAAAAAGATCAAATGCAGAGAGCAAATGTCAAACATTTTTTGATGGACATTTACAGTTCTCTTTTTTCTTCCTTTTCTCTTTTTCCATTTTTCATGTGTTGTATGTAATCATGTGATGTATATATTACTGCTTTTGTATATATTCGAACACATGTGTGAGATGCTGAACATATATGTGTGCAAGTTCACACACAGGCCCAAAGTCGACAATGGGTCTCATCCTCCATCACTCTTTGACCTTATTTGTAGAGGTAGGATCTCTCAGTCAAAGCCAGAGCTTGCCGGCTTATACAGTCTTGCTGGTCAGTTTTCACCCAGGATCCCCTACTGCTAACTTCCAAGGCTGGAGTTACTCCCCAACCAGCTTTAATGTCCCTCATACATTTAGGACAAGGGATTTAACCTAGTTATTGAGTCAGTTCTCCAGTTTTAATTAAACTTCCATTGCAAGCACTCTTCGGTGCTCTCTCCATTTCTCATTCTCTTTTCCTAAGTCAAAGAGTAAGCACAGGACTACAATTAGGCAGTTTTCAGTTCACTATTATCTCTGCCCTCAATAAATCTGATTATATAAAAAATCACTTAGTTTTACTGAAATTCTTTTAATTATTTTATAAAATGAAAGAAAATTCCTAAATCCACTACATTTCAATCTTCAAATGATCTCTAATGAGAATGCAAATGATATTTATATTTCACTTTAGATATATAATTAAATGTATTTATTTATTTATTTATTTAAGAATTTTATTCATTTTTATGTAACAACCACAGATTCCACCTCTCATCCCTCCTCCTGCTCCCCACCATCCTTCCTTCTCCCTGACCCACCCTCCATCCCCTCCTTCAAAAGGATAAGTCTTCTCTTGGGGAGTCAGCAAAGCCTGGTACATTCAGGTGAGGCAGGATCAAGCTACTCCTCCCTGCATCAAGGCTAGGCAAGGCATCCCACCATAGATAATGCACTCCAGAAGGCCAAATCATACTGATACCACTGTCAGGAGCCCCTCAACAGACCAAGATATGCAACTGTGTTCTGTGCATAGAGGGTCTAGTCCTGTCCCATGCAGGTTCCACAGCTGTCGATCTCAAGTTCATGAGTTCCTATGAGCTTGGTTCAGTTGTCTCAGTAGATTTCCCCACCATGATCCTGACCCCTCTTGCTCATAGAACCCCTCTTCCCTCTCTTCCACAGGACTCCTGGAGCTCAGCCTGGTGCTTGGCTGTGGATCTCTACATCTGCTTCCATCAATTCCCGGATGAAGGCTCTAAGATGACAGTTAGGGTAGTCACCAATCTGATTACTGGAGTAGGTCAATTCATGCACCCTCTCCACTATTGTTAGAAGTCTAATCTGGGGTTGTTCTTGAGGATTCCCTAGCATTAGGTTTCCTCCTAACCCCATGTCTTCCTCTATCAAGATATCTCTTCCATTGCTCTCTCATTGTGTGCCTCCCCAGCTTTACCATCCCCTCATGTTTTCATCCTCCATCCCCTTGCCTCTATTACCCCCCACCCCCAGTTTACTAATGGAGATCTCCTCTGTTTCCCTATCCCAAGGTGATCCCTATGTCCCTCTTAGGGTCTTCTTTGTTTCCTAGCTTCTCTGGAGCTGCAGGTTGTAGTCTGATTATTCTTTGCTTTACATCTAGTATCCACTTTTGAGTGAGTACATACCATTTTTGTCTGTCTGAGTCTGGGTTACCTTACTCAGGATGATATTTTCTTGTTTTTTACATCTCAGTAATACTCCACTGTGTATCTGTACCACATTTTCTTTATCCATTCTTCAGTTGAGGTGTGTCAAGGTTGTTTCCAGCTTCTGGCTATTATGAATAATGCTGCTATGAACATAGTTGAGAAAATGTTCTTGTGGTATGATTGAGCATCTGTTGGGCATATGCCCAAGAGTATATCCTTGGGTCTTAAAGTATATTCATTCCCAATTTTCTGAGAAGTCACCATACTGATTTCCAAAGTGGCTGTATAAGTTTGGATTCCCACCAACAGTGGAAGAGTGTTTCCCTTGCTCCACATCCTTTCCAACATAAGCTGTCATCAGTGTTTTTGATCTTAGCCATTCTGACAGGTGTAAGATGTTATCTCAGTGTCATTTTGATTTGCATTTCCCTGATGGCTAAGGACGTTGAACAATTCCTTAAATGTCTTTCAATCATTTGTGATTCCTGTGATGAGAATTTTTTGTTCAGATCTATAGCACGTTTTTTAATTGGATTGTATGGTACTTTAATGTCTAGTTTCGTGAGTTGTTTATATATTTTGGAGATCAGCCCCCTATCAGATGTAGGTTTGGTGAAGATCTTTTCCTATTCTATAGGATGTCATTTTGTCTTATTTACTGTGTTGTTTGCCTTATATAAGGCAAGAGTTATTATTTCAATAAAGAATAAATGATTTAATTTACATATGTAAATAGTATTCTCTAAGAACTTTATCAAAGTGATGGAGATAGTGTGATCAATAAACCTCAATTAAAGATGCTAATTCATAAGGTGAAATATACTATTGTATGTATAATAAAATATGGTAAACAATTTAATCCAATAAAAATGTCAGTGTAACAAACAAATATATATGAAAATAGTTTGTGACAAATATTTTTATTATCAATATTTAAACAAATATATTTGCCAGCACATCTCTATTTTTAAAAATAGAAAGGATTTACTTAAAATTCATTATTTTAGCCTTTGCTTTCAATTTTAAAGTAATGTAATTACTCCTTAGACTTTCAATTTTAAAACACCATATTTTTCTATGTAACAATCCAATGCTTTAAATTTTAAATGCATCCATGAAAAACAGATACCATTCAATAAAATTTTAGCAAGAAGAATGTGTCCTGACTCCTCACGAATGAAGGCTAAGCCGATTTATAGTAAGATAAATCCTAAAACCCAATTTCTGGGATCAAGGACACTTACAGTTGGATTATCTCTAAAGTAACCAAGCAGAGGAAAAGGCCAGTAGCCCTCATGCTACAATGATCAAATTTGTCCTTTCAAGGCTATTTCTTCACCAACAAAATGTGTCTGTTAAAAAAGAAAGGAAGAAACAAAGACAGGGGGAAAGAAAGAAAGAAATTCAAATAACTTTTGTTCTAGAAGTCACTTCTATCCCAGAAAGCTTTTACTTATCACATCTTATCAAATAAACAGAACAAGTACCTTCCCTATCCATTGTTCACATGGAATCTACATCTGGTACTCTGATGGCCATGAATACTCTGTACTGGTTACCATCATCACTGCCACCCTAGATGAAGGCAATGGATAAAAATTCTTTTGTCAAGCATATTCCACAGTTGCACTTATTCAGTCAGTTTTTTCTATTCTGGAGAGGAGATAGAAGCTACATAAGCATAAAAAGGGGAGGGCTCCCAAAAGTAGTTCTAAAAACGTTCACTCATATACATTGAGCTGTTTTCGTCCCGAGGTTGCCATATTCAATCCTGTTTCCCAGCACAGAAACACACACACACACACACACACACACACACACACACACACACACACAAGCACGACAGAGAGAGAGAGAGAGAGAGAGAGGGAGAGAGAGAGAGAGAGAGAGAGGCGGAAAGAGCACAGAGGAGGCTCTGCCTAGACACATCCAAAGACAGATGCTGTGAATGTGTTAAGCACAGCTTGATGGACCATTCTCAAAGGTCCTGGAAGACAATAGCACTGGAATCAATGTGGATAGTAGAGGCTCGCACAAAAGGTTCCAGAGGTAAACACTGTTAGCAACTGAGTCAGAAGTCATGCCCCTGATACTTTAGCTAAGTATTTGGCTTCCTTTGGCTCTTGTCCTGTAGCTAAATTAAAAATAAATTGAAATAATTTCTTTGGTAGGAAAAAAATTAGCTCACAATAGCATCACAGTGGATGTATCGCATGATGATCAGCAATGAAGCACAGGACAGCAATGTTTCAAAAAAAAAAAAAAAAAGCCAGTGGGGCAGGAGGAAATACAAAATATACAGTTCAGAGAGAAAAAGAGCACCAAGGAGCTTACTATCACAGCCAAGGCTGGTGCTGACAGTGAAGTTGTTCTCAATAAGGACGTTAACACAGCTAAGGAGAGACCTCTGCCTCTGAACTAGAACAAGAGAAGGGGCACCTTCAGGTCACCTTCCATTATGTGAAAAAGAGTATAAGGAGTTATTTATTCATAGAAACAATAATAAAAAAACAGAGATAGGGGCATGGTGGGCAAGGAGGAGTAGAGGAAGAGGAAACTGTGGTTGTGTTGTAGTGTATGAGAGAAGAATCTAGTGCCAATAAACATACACAAAAAGTTCACACACACACACACACACACACACACACACACACACACACACACACGCACACACAAAACTTGCTGCTAGTAATGTGACCCCAGGGTTCTTCCCAAGCTGGTAATTTCCTCCACACTTGATTCTGGTGTTACATGCATAAAGCATGCAACCTTGAAGGGGTTACAGATTCTTCCAAAAACCCTGAGTTGGGAGGCAGCAAGGAGTAGATGGAAGGGAAACTGTGGTTGGAATATGTTGTATGAAAGGAGAATCTATGTTCAATTTTCAAAAAGTTCAGAACAAACAAACAAATAAAAAACTCAAAAGGAAACAACAACACACAAACAAACAAAAACCTGAGCCACTATTAATGTGATGCCAGGGTTCTTCCTGAGCTGATAGTTTCCTACACACTTGATTCTGGATTTACAAGCCTGAGGATGCAACAGTGAAGGATTTATGGGCTAATCCCTTCACAATTTCAGAGAGCAGCTGAAGCAAGGTTTCAGTGAGTGACAGATATTCCCAATGTAAAGACCCTGAAAGGGCAGGAAACCACAAGAAGTCACTGCATGAAGCTGTAAAATGAAGCCTGGGTTTTCATGGAGACCCCACAGCTGTGAGACATTGCCACATAAAGTTCCATGTGAGTAGTGGAATGAGATCAAGAGAAACAGACATGCTGCAGGAAGCCATTCTGAGGGGCTGAACCGTAAAAGCCCTTCAAATCTAAAGTTCCAGACAAGTTATGAGGGGCTACAGTGTTTGATGTTTGCCCTGTTGTGTTTCAGTCTTGATCTGTGCACTATTGTTCCATGCCTCCTTCTTGGAATGATAATATATATTTTGTGCCTTTGCATAATTAAAATATGTAATTTACCTTTGCATTTTCATTTTTTTTAAATTATTTTACATTCTAAATGAGTTTTCTCTTCCTCCTCTCCTCCCATTCTATTCCCCCACCTCCCCTTTACCACCCCTTCTCAATCCACTGTTCCTCTGCTTCTGTTCATAAAAAAGCAGGCCTACGATGGTTGTCAACAAAGCATGTCATATCAAGTTGCAGTGAAACTAAGCACCTCCCCTTGTATTAAGGCTGGGCAAGGGGAATATTTCTCATATTTTAGTATGAGGAATAGGTTCCCAAGAGCCAGCCAAAGCATTATGGACAACCCCCACTTCCATTGTTAGACATTCCACAGATAGACGAAGCTATACAATTTGTAGACGGCCTAGGTCAGTCCCATGCATGCTCCCTGATTCTGTCAGATCCTTTGGGCCAGGTTAGTTGTTTCTGTGGGTTTTCTTGTAATGTCTGTGAGCCCTCTGACTCTTCTAATCCTTCCTCCCTCTCTTCAGTAGGTATCTCCTAGCTCTGTTTAATGTTGGGCTGTGGGTCAAGAAATTGAGACAATATTAGAAGATGGAAAGATCTTTCATGCTCATGGATCAATAGGATTAACATAGTAAAAATGACCACCTTACCAAAAATAATCTACAGATTCAGTGCTATCACCATCAAAATTCAAACACAATTCTTTACAGACCATGAAATAACAATACTCAACTACATATGGAAAAACAAATACCTAGGATAGCTAAAACAATCCTGTACAATAAAAGAACCAGAGGTATCACCATCCCTAATCTCAAACTCTAAGACAGAACTGTAGTAATAAAAATAGCATGCTGCTGGCATAACGATGTCAGCATATAGAAGAATTCAAATAGATCAATATCTATTACTGTTCACAAAACTCAAGACCAAGTAGATTAAATATCTCAACATAAATCCACTTACAGTGAACCTGATAGAAGAGAATGTGGAAAATAACTTTGGACACATTGATAAAGGAGAAAACTTCCTGAATAGAACACCAGTAGCACAGACACTAAGATCGACAATTAAATGGGATCTCATGAATCTGAAAAGCTTCTGTGAGGCAAAAGACATCATCCATAGGACAAAACAGCAGCCTCCAGAATGGGAAAAGACCTTGAGCAACCCCACATAGGACAGAGGGCTGGTATCCAAAATATACCTTTACATTTTTCAGGTACCTACACTTGAAAGTTTACCTTCAATCTTAGAAGAAATTTTAAACTTTGGAGTTTTAGTGTTGAGACGGGGGGACTTTTAATGTTGAACTTAGTTCATTTTGCACTTTGATGTGACTGTGATTCTCCTGTTGTGGGGGCGGCTAGGGACTGTGATGTTTGGGTGCAAGTGAGCCAGGCATTTTTAGTAACATTTTCCTGTGTAATTCATGGTGCTGCAATGTGTATACTGATACAGTATTCAGGATCAACATAGGCTGCCTGAAATATGTTGACTTATTTTCAAGACCTGTATGTCAAGAAGTACAGGGTTTTTACTGTACATACAAAAATGTGTACTCATATACTCACGTGCAGTTAGAGTGGTTTAATTCTAGAAAACAAAATATTTTCGTATTTTCCACTCACATCATTCTTCAAGATAACAAATCAATATATTTTCCCATTACATTGATAGAATGTTTTTTTTTTTTTTTCTGAAATCGAATTGTGGGCTAAGTAAACATGTATGACATGAAATTGGAAAGGGAAACCTGGAGAATAGAGAGGTGTATATAAGTCCAGGGGTAGGACTTAACAAAAGCAAAGAGTGTATGAAACAGTTATAATTCAATCCACTATTTTTTTTTTTTTTGCTATTTACAGCAAAAAATTCAAACTCATTGCCTCTGTTGCAGACTAAAATTTAATAAAAGTTTGTTTGGCTTTAGATTAAAACAGAATATCCAAACTTTTCTGAAATGGTCACAAGCATTGGAAATATACAAATGTATTTATATGAAGCAGTCCTCTCAGCTTGATAATTACAATATCAAAAATATTGAAAAACTATGAACCATGTTGAAAACAATCTATGATCCTCAGGACCAAAGAGTCATCCAAAATTTATTTCTCATGAAAACATATACAAAATATCCTTTTATAAATTAGCATTTATATTAAATTTCCAACAAATGCTTAAATTATATGTATATTAAAGATTCATTCAAAACACATTTTTGAGAATAATTTATTGTTTATAAATATTTCATGTTTATTAATTTTATGCCAATATACCCGAGATTGTATATCCATTAATCAAGTAAAAAAGTTGAGTGAGAAAAGTTTAAGAAGCCGTGGTTTAGAGGTGACTTGCTTGTATTCTGGAAAAAACGGATTTGGAAAACTGAAGATAATTAAAAGAAAACTCACAATATCTATCTAAAGATTATGAAAATAGCCTCAGTTACAAATAATGGGTAGAGAATACATCCATCCCTATGAGAGCAGACTCCTCCTCCTCAACAATTATTGTCATAATAAAAATCGTTGCATCTACTGTTCTACTTTTCCCCATTCTAACATGGTAATCGCCTGACACAAAGTAAACAAGGGGATGTGCTCTCAGTGGGAATGATAGACTATCCCATACAACTATATTCTGGAATACAAAGGCTAAAATTTCAGACAACACTCTTCTCTCCGTATAGGTCCATGCCGTGACTACTTTTGCTAAGTTTGAGCAACCGTGATATTATATAAATTGTTAGGATAATCAATAAATAAGTTAAAAGAGAGAAAGAAGAGGATAGGAAAATTATACCAAACATATTTAAAATGAGAAACTCTGAAAATGTAAAACTTAAAAAACTTAAAATGTGTTGGGCTGCTTCCCTTAATTTTTGGGGAAAAAAAACCCTGTAATTTCCATACCACCACAGTAGAATTTTACATTTTCTACTTCAGTATTCTTCATACATCTGTCTTTTTTTATATCCTACAATGATAGATGAACATATTTCACACCTGCCTATATGATGACTTCTTTTTAAATATCCTGCCATTACTGCTAACTCAGCACAATAAAAATTCAAATCTCTTCCTCCTTATATTTCCCTCATCTTGTCTTCCTGGAATTACTTTTAAACACACTATCTCATTTCTGCAAGTAGTATTGTAATTTCAGTATCAGTCTAAAGCCATAAAAATACTCTGACACATAAAGTTTTTATTTCAATAGACAATAAATCTCCAATATATTGTATGTCAGTCTCAGATATTCCCCCATAGATATAACTTGTCAAAGTAACAATTGTCATGACTCAATGAAATTCAGAAAGAGAAACTTTTATATACAACAACTCAATAGTCTTCTTGATGGATACAACCCTTTAGGATTTATAAAAATTCCTAGAACTGGGATTACAGATGTTTGTTAGTCACTGTGTGTGTACGGGAAACCAAATCTTGGTTCTTTCCATAACAGCAAATGCTCTTATTCAGTAATCCTTCTTCCTAGCCAAATCCCAACTTTCAAGACTCTCATTACTTCAATTAAAATATTACTTATTAATCACATGTGTTCTCTCACCTGCGTTCTGGCCATTACTTAACTTTCAATTTCATTATAGAGCAATTTAACTTTCTTAATGAGCTATCAACAAACCCTTTAATTCTTAGACTTGCCAAATTTAGTTTTAAGCATGTATATTCTTGTTTATTTAGCCTATCCATCCTATTTTCCTTACCCACAAATACTTGGTTATTGTTACTTCTCTTTCTAGAACATGGCACAAACTACTACGACACTCAAAATCTAGGCCTCCTTCTAAGGACTCAGATATTAACATATCTTTATTGAGACTCATGAGTTTTGTTATTCCTGTCACCTAACATAAGGAATATACACATTATTATCTTTCACCATGATTTCTGTGTAAAGAATATTTTAACAATATATAGGAAATAGGAAGAATGAAATGGCAGAAAATAAAGAAGTACCAGCTTTGCAAATGATATAACTGCATGAACCAGCTAGAATAGAGACTATTTGGGAAAAAAAAGTTATTAGTATTACTAAGAGCAGCAGAGAACTGGGACCCAGACTCTCCATTAGGTCCATAGCCTTTGGTCCTGTAGTTGCAATGTCTATGAATAGAGATTACAAGGTAATGCAGCTAGTGCTGTGATTTTGGAACAAAGAAAGGAGATGGGCATAACTACAAGAACAACTGCTCTGTGTAGGAAGTACATCAATATTGGAATTAACACTGAGAGAAACAGAGAAAAGAGACTTCTCATTTTTTTTTTATTATGAGCTCCTAAAAAAATTCTTTCCTTGAGTTATCTGACAAAAAAGAATAAGACAAAGACAATTCTAGAATCATTATATGGAATTCGAAGGTGATTTTTAAAGCATTAGAGAATGTGTCTGCTTGACCAAAATACTTTTGTTTTTAATGTACTAGGTAATTCATTGTATACATATTTGAATGTTCAAAACTCATAAGACCATGTTATTTATTTAAACAAAGTTTTATATAAACCCATGAATTTGTGCTTACAATGTTATTACTAATTTATAATGATCATTAAATGTAACATGTTATGCTTTTGCTTGACATTTTCTTAATACAATAGTATATATTTTGTGCAAATTTGTGATCAGCCAAGCTAAATTTCTCTTTAAACTAGTGATATTGTCTGTATTCATGTACATTTTCAGCAATGGAAATGATCATAAGATCTATGAAGTCTATAATTGTAATTCAGTTTGTATTATATAATAAACTGAAGAGTATAAGCTTGTCAGCAATTAATGACCTCAGATTAATGTAAAAATTTAAGTTTGTAAGCTCAACTACTCTAACAAGTCTTCATATTTCTTATTACTTTATAGCTAGTATTTTAAACCTGCTAAGAATAAATGATCATAGGGAATGTATGTTTTAGGATATTACTTTGTGCAATATAATTATATTAATGTTCTAATAAGAGTATTTCATTTCTTTATTTTATATTCCTTCTGAGCCAAGAACATTTAATCACCACCAACCAGGTAGGTAATGCCACCATTTTGTTCTATTTTATGTGGGTAGCAAAAAATAAAAACTTTCATGTTTAGGATTTTACCAAAATCAAAAAATAAAACATGTGCTTGATTTCATATATAGTTGATACATGAATAAAGTTAGGAAAGGAGAATTGAAAATAAAATATTAATTCTTGAGTGCTTAGATATATTTATTTCCTGTGGTATGCCCATAGTGGTCTGGAAATTTGGAAGGTCCCATGTATGGGTTCTCAAGGAATGGGAGATAGAACTTAGCAATGTAAAAGGGGTGTGAGTGGTAAATATTGTAACAGGAAGAATTAAATGGGTGGGGAGCAGCAGGGTAGAGGAGAGATACCTAATGCTATTAACCTTCTTAAAAAAATCATATGAAAACTTACTATTGCAGAAATTTCCTAAAATATATTATGAATTGTAGATAAATGAACTGAAATTAACCAACCCTTTTCTATTTGAATTAAAGACCTATTTAACAATATGGCATCTATAACTTTTAACATTATTGAGACAAATTAACACTGTACCCATACATTAATGCATATCTTAAATTTCATCAGAGAAACTTCATGTTTTTAGTAAATAGGGATTAACACAGAGATCTACAATCAAATTCACATAGGGATTTTGCCTTATATCTCTCAGAATGGCTAAGATCAAAAAATAAAAATAATAAGTGGCAACTCAGGCTGGTGAGGATGTAGAGTAAGGAGAGCACTTATCTATTTCTAGTGGGAGTGCAATATTGTACAGTCTCTATAAGAATCAGTGTGGCAGTTTCTTCAGGAAAGTGGAAATGAATCTACAGAAAGATCAGCAATACCATTCTTGTACATATCCCCAAACGATGCTTTACCTTACCACACAGAAACTTGCTCAAACTTTTAAATTGTTGCTCTATTCTCAACAGCCTGAAATTGGAAACAACCTAACCATTCCTAAACAGAAAAAAATGGGTATAGAAATATGTTACATTTACACAATGGAGTGTTACTTACCTGTTAGGAAAAACAGGAAATGCAAATGGAAATGGATGAAACTAGAAAAAGGCATCCTGTGTGAGATATTACAGACCCAGAATGACAAATATGGTATGTATTTGCTTATATATAGATGGCAGCTGTTAGGCTGTGCATAACCAAGCTGCAGTCTGTAGATCCACATAGGTTAGATTGGGACTATAAGGTACACATAGTTCTCTTTAGCAAAAGGAAATAGAATAGACAGTTATGGGTGGATAGGGAGACTAGAATTGGAGAATCAAAGAGTGGAAGGGAAGAGAGTTGAGACATTGGAAAGAATACAGGGAGAGGCAGCTAAATTTCAGGATCATTTGAGGGGTAGTATGGTAACCTAATACAATAGAATCTTCATAAAATATATACATATATAAAGAAGATCCAAATGAAGTTGCCAAATCATTAGGGATAAAGAGTCCCAAGTGGCCATCTCTTGGCACCAAAGGAATCTTGCAGTTCCAAAATTGGGTTGCATCTAATTGATCTTTTAGGCAAAAGTCTCCCATGGGAATCCTTAAAAGACCCAGGCTGTTGCCATGGCTATAGATTGTTCTTCACAAACTGACAGCAAAGCCATTTCTCTGGACAACTCCTACATAACTGACTGAACAGGGAGAAATGGATCTAGCACATATATAGAGCCTTCACCTTGATGTTCTAGCCTCTTTGGTACAGGAAATTACTCTGCATGCTCCCAAAGGAGAAGCATAAACCCCAAAGCCAGCCTTTGATCTACAATGTTGTCCTGCCTACAAGATACTCTAGGGCAATAGTGGCACAAAGCTTGTGGGAGTAACCATCCAATATCTGATTTGACCTGAGGTCCACTCCATGAGATGGAAACCACACCTGACACCTACTAGTATAATCAAGAACCACGGATAAATGGCACAGTAGAGCAAAGACCTAGAGTAACCAGATATTCTGCTCTTTAAAAAAAAAAGTAACAATAAGCACAGGGACAATTAGCCAAATGAATGGAAACACATGAACTATGAACCAATAGCTGTGAAGCCCCCAACTGGATCAGGCCCTCTGGATAAGTGAGGCAGTTGATTAGCTTGATCTGTTTGGGAGGCATCCAGGCAGTGGGACTGGGACCTGTCCTCAGTGCATGAGCTGGCTGTTTGGAACCTGGGGCTTATACAGGGACACTTGGCTCAGCCTGGGAAGAGGGGACTGGACCTGCCTGGACTGAATCTACCAGGTTAAACTCAATCCCCAGGGGAGTCTTTGCCCTGGTAGAGATGGGAATGGGGAGTGGGCTGGGGGAAGGCGGTGGGGGCGGGAGGAGGGAGAGCAAGGGAATCCGTGGCTGATATGTAAAATTAAATTAAATTATAAAATTAAAAAAATAAGTAAAAATAAAAGACTCTTAATGACTTTCTGCTATACTCATAGATCAGTTATTTATTTATTTATTTATTTATTTATTTATTTATTTATTTATTTATAATTGCTGAGCCATTATCAGAGAAGCTTTCAGTGGGAAAAAACACAGAAACCTGCAGCCAAACAAATTGCAGAGGGGGAGAAAACTAAAAAAACTCTGCCCTGTATGAGATGTCTCTATCAAATCCCTCCACTCGGGGCTCAGGAAATCCCATGGAAAAGGATGATGCAAAAGAATGTAAGAAGGAGATGGGATGAAGGACACCGAGGATGTAAGTCCCTCTAAATCAACATGAGCAAAGCTCATATGAACTTACAGAGACTCAGGTAGCATGGTCAGGGCCTACATGGGGTCTGAATTTCTGAGTATATATTACAGTTTTCAGTTTAGTGTTTTTATGGGAATCTGAGTGCGTGAAAGAGTGGGTCTCTGCTTCTTGTGCTTTCCCTTCAGCCCTTTTTCTTTTATTTGTATGCCTTGTCTAATTCTGATGAGATAGTTTTTGTTTTATCTTATTAACTTTTCTTTTCTTATACTACTATCTTTTAGAAGCCTGTTTATTTTCTAATGAGAGACAGAAAGGGAGAGGATCTAGATGGGAGGGCCAGTTGGGAGGAATTGGGAGTGGTAAAGAAAGGTGAAACTCTGATCAGGATATATTATGGGAGAAAAAAACTATTTTCAATAAAAGAAAAAGAGGAAAGAATCTACCAAAGAATTTATTCATTTTTAAAAATAAATTAAAATGGTCTGATGTGCACAAGGCCAAGGCTACTGAAATGATTACCCTACCTTTTTAAAAAGAAAAATTTAGATGAACACATACTTTTCATGTTAATATAAATGTTACAATAAAAACTTTAAAGGTTTTCATATTTCACTGGCAACAGACACCAAATAACCCAAACAAACACGTTGTGTAGTAGGCTCAACTTCTGATCTTACTGACAAGACTCACTACACAGCCTACAAACCAGAATACTGTAGATGAGAAATCCACAGCTTTCTTGATCTAGTTCCCTTGCATTTTTATTGTGCATTCTATGAAGTTCATGGCCTACCTTCATTCCTCATGGAAGGAGAGTAGAAACTTTATTCCTCTAAGGGTTTTTCTACTGTAACCAGACACTGGAAAATTAAAGGGGGACTCTGCTTTAAACATGTAATTCATGTCATCCATAAAAAGAGTAGACATTAAGCAGGATTCAGGTAAATATTATATCTGAAAATTGAACTAAAATAAGTGACATGTAAAACATTATACAATATAACTGATACAATATACTTCTTTTTACCTTTACTACATGTTTTATGTAATGAAAAAAATTATACGATATGTTCTCATCATGCTTTTTTCTCCTCCACCAACTCTTACTTGATTCTCTTCATCTCCACACCCACCTCAAAATATATTATGATGGAATAAATATTTTACTATATTCTGGACTTGGATGAAGGAAAAGTTCTCTTTATTTAGAGTTTTGTTCTCCTTCTCCATTATGACATCCAAATTTTGAGGATTTTGGTGCTGGAAATATTCATATTTACATTTCTATCCATAGTCAATCTTCCATAAAAATGTCTTCACTGACTCAATCAGAAATATGATTCACCAATCATCTAGCTAATTCTAAATCTGCTCAATTGGAAAATAAAGATTAACAATCCTTTGTCTACTTGACACTCAAATGCATATCATTTTCATCCATAAAATTACGAATGCCCTTGCTCAGCAAAAATCTCAATGTATCTCATAATGAACATTACATTTTTAACACCTTTAGAAAACCCAATGATCTAGAAAGGAAAACTATATAAACAAGCTTATCACTTTTCTTGGTTGCCTACCAGAATTAAGACAGGAATGCTGAAGACATCATACATTTTGGATGCAAAACAAAGAGAATTCAAGCTGGAACTGGCGACACATGCCTTAATAATACCAGATTGTGTTTTGTAGTCTGTTGGGAAAGTAAAGGAATCATTGACCTTAACAAACTCTGATTTTTATGCACTAGTATATCAACCTGAAAAACATGCTTGAGTGTCTGGAACAATAGAGACAGAACTCACATGGGAGTAACTAACCATCTTCTGTTTTGTTTGAGAATTTCCATACTTGAGGAAATCTATGCTTGTTTCCACAAACCTTGTCAAACCTGTGACTCCAGTAATTTAAAGATCCCAGGAAGGAACATACAATTTCTGTTTAGCAAAAGTCCTCTCTGCAGAAGATAGAGGTGAATGCAGAGATGTACAACAGCACAAGATTCTGAGGTAAGTGAAAGCCAAGTGTTTAGTCATAAGTTAAGTCATTAATACCATCCAATTAGTGTTCCAGGAACATTAACATTATGCAAGACAGGGCAGACAATAAGAGGCAGCAGATGGTGAGAAGGGCTATCAAATGTTGTCTTCTAAGTAATGTATGTCTACGGCAATCAGGAGGTCACAGTAACAAATGTGGATGCAATAATGGTAAATGAAAAAAAAAATCCTTAAAGGATGGAAACTCTTCTTGCTTCCTCACCTACTGTACTGTGAACTTCACTGAACTCACCTATGTCATGTGGAATAAACTTTCTGAGATCATGACTTAAAAGCACTGTGCCTACACAGCACTGATATAGCTAACAGTTAACTAACTGTGTGTGGGCACAGACCTCATGGGCCCATAACTAAACGCTAATCCTTGTATCCAGATGACTACTCATTAAGTCAACTTGAAACAGCCAGTCAGATATACTAGATAAAATATTACAGAAAGGACGGTATCCATTAGCTTAATTTTTTTACCTAAAAGTATGACTCTTTTAGACATATGGCATTATCTCTGTGTGCATATATTCATCACATACATTACAAATATCATACATATGATATCAAATATATAGCCACATAAATCTTTTAAAGAAAATAAAATAGATTAACCATATCATAGCACATGTTTATAATGTAGGCACTTGGGAAACAGACGCAGCAAAATTCTGAATTTTAGGCCATTTTTGATTACATGATGGATTTGAGGTCTAGTATGAATCATGAGACCCTATTTTACAATAACAAAATAAAGTAGGTATGTGCAGTTGGTGCAATAAGATTATTACTGGAGCTCAGTTTCCTGCCTTTTATCATGTATTTGCACCTCAGTCAACTTTTTTATTCATTTCTCTTTCCTCTTTGGTTTCTTACAGGGATTACTGTGATTAGATTTCTCAATGTTAGGTATGAAACCTTCACAGACATTTTTGAGAATTGTTATGGTATATGTAAACACCCATAAATCACTGTCTAATGCTACTGGCATCATTGTTCTTTGTTTTCCTTGCTAATTGGAAATGCTATTTCAATAGTCTAGAAACTAATTGTTCTCAAAAGAGAAGTAGAATTAGCACCACACAAAACGTTGTTGGAAGTACAAGTTCTTCAGCACCACTCTAGACATACTGAGTGGATATCCCCAGGCTGCCATTCTGTTTCATCAAGCCCTTCAAGTGTTTCTGAGGGATGCTTACAAGTGGTCTAATACTGTCATTTCTGTATTATTCATTGTCTAAATTATCATATGACTGTAAAAATATTTTAGTTACTGAGATAGGACAATATTAGCAAAATCATTGATTACACATTTGAATTTCTCAGTTTACAAGTATGAGAAAAATATAATTAACTTGTATCCAACATGAAGTTCTCTTTTAATAAATCAATTAAGAACATTAGTTGAGTTTATTCAATAATATTGAAAATAATTCTATGATACTCAGTTGTATTTTTTGTCATTTTATTCTTAGCTAAATTTAGTGACTATGATTTTCTAATAGTTGATGAATTAAATACAATTATTCTGTGGTGAATAGTATTTTAAATTAATTATTAGACTTACAAAAATACAATTATTACCAATTAGAGAAAAGCACTTTCTGATTTTAGTTCAAGAGTGCAAGTATTGTTAATATAAAATAGAAATAAATATAACTACTGAGAAACTGATGTTAGAAAAAAATAAAAATATCATTTATTAATTTGTCTCTGATGCTGTTATTACAGTATATAATCACCTGCAAAATGTAGCCAAACTCAACTTCTTTTGGGAGAAATTCATGGTGTGTTCCTAGAAAATCTGCTTCTACTGCATAGTAATTAGAGAACATAGTAAAATGCTACTGCCAATAATTTTTGCTATTTTAGAGACATTTTTGAATCTTCAAATTGTACAAATATTTAAGAAAAAATCTTGAATTCTATTAGCTGGTCTTAAAAAGTAGTTATAGTTTTTGTGCAATTTTTAGTCTAATTAAGATCATATTTCAAGTATAATTTAAATTCCCTTTTGTACACTGCACCAGAATTCATATTTTCTCAAAAAGTCACAGTTGTGCCAGGCAGTGGTGGAGCATACCTTTAATCCCAGCACTTGTGAGGCAGAGCCAGGTGGATCTCTGTGAGTTCGAGGCCAGCCTGGCCTACAGAGTGAGATCCAGGACAGGCTCCAAAACTACACAGAGAAACCCTGTCTCGAAAAACAAAACAAAACAAAGCAAAAACAAAACAAAACAAACAAAAAAAGTCACTGTTGCTTCCAGTTCTCTTCAAATCTAAATCCATTTCCTCACACATCACAGAGGGATTATTTCTTTTAATTTCTTTTTATTCCTTGTTAATTTTCCTCTTGTTTTAAAATAACCTTACAGGTTCATTTGTCCTTTAATCTAATTATACAGTGAGTACTTCCACCTAGATTCTGTGTATTTTATTTTATTTTATTTTTTCACTTCTTATAATCTTGGGTTCCTTATATATCATTGTTTTGCATCAGAGAGAATTTGTAGAAAGTAGCATATCTGCATTCTCTTGAAGCATATGTAATGTTTGAAAGATACTTAGGAATTACAACACTCAAAAATTGTTTCTCAGAAGTAATATGACAATACCAAATGTAAGTGACTGTGAGGAAAAGATCTGCTTTGCTCACAAAGGCAAAAGCAAGGCAGAAAGATGGTTATACCACAGAGCAGTGTTTTCTTTCAATCAGGAGCAGATAATATGCCAAATGTGGAGCTGCTTACCTGACATCTCTTTACAGGCCAGTGGGATTTTACTAACCTATTTCAACACTCAGTATTTACTCATCACAATGCATCAAAACTTAACAAGTCAATAGTGCTATACTAACTGCAAGTACATAATTGTTCTAATTTTGTTTCTTTGGAGGAGAGAAAACACCAAGAAAACAAGCAATTTGGGGATAAAAAAATTTATTTGGCTTACATACCATTTCACAGGCCATTGACAGAAACCAGGGCAGAAACTTGGAGGCAGGAACTAAAGCTTAAGCCATAGAGGAATGTTTCTTATTGACTTTATCTTCATAGTTCGCTCAGTTTTCTGTCTTTATTTTAATATCTGTAAATACTGTTTTATTTAAAGTTTTTCCATATGCTATATTTTGATCATTGTCTTTCTTGTTTCTAGCTCCTCCCCAAGCATTCCCACCTCTTTCGTTGTTAGCTTTTTTTCTTACACCACCCCCACAACCTGCCCAGGGGTTGCACTGCCCTTGATGAACTCAGTCCTCCCACATGAATCATTAATCAAGAAAATATCCCCATATTTATTAATGAATCAATCTGACAGAGGTGTTTTCTCAATTGAGGTTCCTTTTTCCATATGATTCTACTTTGTGGGAAGTTGACAAAAACTGACCAATACAATACAGTGCCAGACTTCATGAATAACATTTTATCATTTTATGATCCATGTTCTCTTTGCCTCTTTTATACATCTCCCTTTTTCTACATCTTTCTCTGATGTGTCTTTATATAACAAATATTTGCCACTCATTATATTAACTTTCACTGTTTCAACAACAATCTTTGTTAAATTCAGAAAACGAACAACCAAATTTGAAATGTTAGACAAACTACTGGGGAAAAACAGTTGACTTTTTTTTTTTTTTTACAATATAGTCAGTGTTTTGATGACTGTGTTGTGCTTATAAAATACCTTTAACTTGATCAGACGGAACAAAGGATTGATTATAAAATTTAGAGTTGCCGGGCGGTGGTGGCGCACGCCTTTAATCCCAGCACTCGGGAGGCAGAGCCAGGTGGATCTCTGTGAGTTCAAGGCCAGCCTGGTCTCCAAAGCGAGTTCCAGGAAAGGCGCAAAGCTACACAGAGAAACCCTGTCTCGAAAAACCACAAAAAAAAAAAAAAATAAAAAATAAAATAAAATAAAATTTAGAGTTAGCAAGAGTTTTAAAATTGCTCTTTTTAACAGTTGCATAAATGATACACTCTGTTTTCTCTGCCTTTCTTAGTTCTCTCAATTGGTATTTAAAAAGTTGCCATTAGGACTTTAGATTAATTATTTCTCTGTTACAATCTCCTTAAATAAAGTCCACACTTGATGTCATTTTCTGAGGTGCCTTTCTCTTTTACTGAACAGTGGGGAATTCCATGACTTTTGGATGCCTTAGAAGGAGCTAAGTGAAGAATTTCAGTCAATCCTGAACAACTGCCATTTACTATTCCCTCTAACAGTCAGGAAACATTGCAGAAGAAGTTGAAGGGAAGTCTGTAAGAAGTAGAATACAGAGTGAAGGGCTGTGAAAGCTGGTCCCGAGACTCCATACAACTGTTGTAAATAACAACTCTCTTCAATGATAGTTACCTCCATCAGTCTCAAACATGGTCATCCCTATCAACAGTCAGCCAGAGAAAGGTGAGAGGCTAACATGGCTCTTCCCTTAACCTCTGATTTACTGCTTATCGATAGAATCTAGGATAGGAGGAATTACTTTCAAAGAGATAAAAATCTTTGGTCATGCAGGAAATTCGAGTTAGTATTAGTGTATCATAAAATTAATGAATGATAAAAATACCTTGTGGGACAGGAGGAGGGCAGACAGAATGGTAAGGAAAGAGGAGGTAAGATTAATCAATATAACTAAAATAGAAAAGTAGAGTGAAACCATTCACTATTACAGGATACTATTTTCAGCAATAAATTTTATTTTGTTATTAGGCAATTGTTGAATGATAAACTTGAGATAAAGAACACAGTATTTAATTGAGATAGTTATAGCATTTTAATATAATGACTATATGAAATATAATTAAATTTGAATGCAACATTATTTATTTAATTGTGGCATGTTAGTATGTAGGCATGCCGTGTGTTCCCAGCACTACATTAATATGCAGAAATACATTTGCTTGAAAACTGTGCATACCTTTCCTAGATATTTCCAGACAAAAATGGAAAGATGAATTATAAATATTAGCACGCAAATTTAGCTGTGTAAATAATTATCTGAATTAATGTTTTGAACTTTTAATTTTTATAACAGTACTTATCTTAAATATTCTATTAAATATTAAATAGAGTAATTTACGACAGAATAAGGATAATTATAATAATATCACACAGGTAAAAGCCTTGTCATCAGCATCTTCATTGTGAATGATAGCATTAAAAAGGTTCAAGACAAATTGAGTTGACAAATTGCAGACTATTTATACTGTGATGAATGATAGTCAAGTGGATGCTGAGCCACAGTCATCACCGGTGGTAGAACAATCTAAGATATAGGACAAGAGACGTAATGATAAATTTCTCATGTGCAGGCCAAGATTTACATTAGTATAATAAAGTTGAAAGCATCCACAGAAATCTCCTACCTAAGCATACCACATTTGTTTCAAAGGAGTGATGGACTAGAGAACATTGTTTTAGAAAATTGTGTCGAGTTGCAGAGATAGCTAATGTATCACAGACCCAAATCTGAATTAAAGTGTCTAATGTTGAAAAAAATATTTTAATCAAGATTACACGTTAACAGTTTTATCACTGACAAAGCAATCTTACTAAAATTAAATGGAAATCAAAATTTCCAATTTTAAACTTCTCTCTATTAACAAACAAAGGGCAACTGATTCATTTTCAGCATGATAGACAAGCAGTTGAAAAACCTTTAGACATGGTGGGTAAAATTTCTGTCAAATGATGTTTCAACCACAGCTGTCTTTCCTTTTGCCTTATGACCTCTCTTTCTCTCTTTGTCTCTCTCTCTCTCTCCCCTTCTCTCTCTCTCTCTCTCTCTCTCTCTCTCTCTCTCTCTCTCTCTCTCTCTCTCTGTGTGTGTCTCTCTGTCTCTCTGTCTCTGTCTCTGTCTCTGTCTCTCTCTCTCTCTGCATGTGTGTGTTGTTGTTGTATATGTATATTGGGAGGGGAGTACTCTCAGCCATATAGATAAGATTGTAGGCCATATTCTGCATAGGGTATTAACCTCTATATCTCTCCATATTATCTTTTTGGCTATACTGGTTAGCCAGGGAATCATTGGGATCCTCTTGTCCTGTGTCCACTCGCCTCCTGGTCCACAGACCCTGGAATTCAGATGCTAGCCTGTTTTTGTGCTGTCTTAGGGATCCAAACTCAGACCTCCAGGTCCTTCTGTTTGCACTGCAAATATGAAACACACAGATGCAGGGGTTTCTTCATATTGAATATCCCTAAGGTCCAAGATTCTATTTAGGAGTAGAGTGCCAGTATATGGCTGACTAATATATATATATATATATATATATATATATATATATATATATATATATATATATATATATTAGTCTGATACTTACCAAAAGATATCTCTCTCAGGACTAGTTTTCATAGTACTGAAAGGTGCTGTGAAAGCTTCCAAGGGAGAAAAGAACTCAATAGTCCTAACCAACTGTGCTACTTATAAAACTTAACAATGAACAGCATGACACAATATCCTAAAGGTACAGTAGTGGCACTTATTATGATGTTAGTGAACAGCTGTTTAATTGAATGCAAACCTTTCTAAATGGGAAAGAACTATCCATAATATTGTAAACATAGGCAGCTATGCAAGATTGGTGAGGTCAAGGATCTTAGGGGAGAGTGCATTATTGTAACTTTCTTAAACCAGTATAGTTCTTAAATGCATTCTAAATACTTATCTTGGTATCCATGGATATGTGTAGCTCTTATATCTCATAAAGGAAGCACCTTTTCTCCCTATGATTTCTATATTATATTTTACTTAACATTACTGGGAGGAGTTGAGAGAAAGCAAACCCTAATCAGGATTTATTATGTGAAAAAAAAAATCTATTGTCAATGAAAGAAAAGATGATTTAAAGAGACCAAGGTCAAACAGAAGCTATAAAAAAGTTTTAAGCTGCTATGCTTTTTGCTAAATACTGATGACATAAATGCTTATAATACATTATGAAGGCATATTGAATTGTATTACAAGATAATAAAAAGTATCCTATGTTGTATATATGTGTTTATATGCATTTGTTTATTGCCACAATTGAAGGCTGTTGTTTCTCCCTTCAAAAACTTTCTTGCTATAATCCAAAAGCCCTGGTGAAACATTTAAACTCTTTTTGTCTGGAATTTCTTGCCTTTATTCAGGTTGATGATCTGTATTTTTACACTTTCCTACTCCCTTCTGAATGTAGCTTTCAAAGTGTAATATGGATGATGGAGGTAAATCCAAAGAATTGCTCTCTGTTAATTTATTAGCTAGATAATTCTGTGAGAAAAAAACATTAATTGAGTAAAATTTGAAAAGATCCACCTGGGAATTAATTTACTCAAGGGGAGTTTTTCTAGTGTCCCTCACAGTACATTAATCCAGCAACTTCCTCCTGTAATTACACACAACTCAATCCCATATGCCACAAATTACTTAAGAACAAGACCATTTCACAGAAATAGCTTCTAAACCCAAATAAAAGGAAACAAACTCTATCCTTATTAACAGTTGTGTTTTTCATTATCAAGTTTTGATAATTTAGATTTCACATTTAATGTTTATGATATGTTATAAATAAAACTATCATTAAAATAATAATGCATTGTGATCTGTTATTATTCATATAGCTCGTTTAAAAGTGAAAATAAAATCATGCGTAATTGATTTTTGATGAATAGGTTATTTATTACCATTTTCATGCCCATCAAGCTTAGCCTTATTCATTTATATTTGTGAATAATGGATGGATACAGGGAGGGTGTTAGTGGTATTAATACTGCTGTTCTAGTCTCTAAATTGCCTGGTTTCAGACAATTTCTAATCTCAAAATTATCTCTGCAGAAATAATACATTAATTGGCCTTGGAAAATATATATCTTATCTGATTACCAAAGCCTCTATTTGAAGCAGATAGACAGCATTATAAAAATACACAACTACTGATATTACAGAGGATATTTAATTATATGATATTCATTACCAGTTCATATATCTACACACAATCCCTATACCTAATCCTGAGGGAACATGACAGAAGAAGGGGCAAAATGAGTATAGGAGGTCAGAATGTCGCTTAAGGAGAGTGCCTTCTATGTATGGGAGGGAGCCACATCTGGGAAACCTTAACAATATGGCTGCCTAACAAAGACCTGCTCAGAGACAGCACCAGCTGACATCCTACATGGTTGATGAAATTCTCAAAAGGCTCTACCCCTAGATAAGGAGCTATAAGCAACTAATGGCTGCTAAGAGATAGATAATCAGTGTACTCCAGAACAAACACTGGTGGGTTATCCAATCTCAAGTGGTCATGCCTAAACTCACATACATAGAAGCAATAACAAATGGACTCAGAAGATTGTATATGCATCAGTATAAAACAATAATTGTAGAAATCCCAGATTTGAGAGAGGGTAAGAGGGACACAAGAAGAGTTGGAAAAGATAGAGAGAGGCATGGAAATGAAACAGCCATGATAATCAAGTCTAAAATTATGAATAAATAAATAAACACAAAATTTTCAACATAAATTTCTGCAAATAATTCCTTATATTGGCTTGCAGTTTTATGCAACACAAATTGTTAAACGGTCTTATCTCAGTGTCCATGGCAACAGAAGCTGCTTCTCAACAGTGTGTGCACACAGGTTCTCCAAGTGGTCCACCTAGACTCTCAGATGCTGAAGCTCTACAGCATCTGCACCAGGGCCCTCGCACCAGACTAGGTCTGCTGCCACTTTGCCCTGGCATTGTCTGGCATTTGGTGTCCTTAAGCCAGGAATGCCAAGTAGGCTCATGCATGACACATGCCATATGGTTGAAGTATCAGGAGTCATCATTGAGAACTGGGTTGATTAGTAATGTCTGCAATGGCAGCCAAAGGGTGGACTCCGAGAAAGGGTATGTGCTGAAGACCTGTGTTCCATCCTTGTTTCATATGGCTGTTGCTCGATGTAGGCTGTGTGGTCTGATGTCCAGGTAGCCCAAAAGGAGCAGCAGTGTGAGAACTTCTGTGGTGGTCCACAGGCAGGAGCTTCCTGTCCTGGCATTGTGGTGCAGGTGAAGACAGATGCTGCAGTGGGGCTGAGCTCTCTGAATGTGAGTGATAGTTAGGTAGCTAGATTTGTTTGGGAAATCCCTGGCAGTGAGACCAGGATTTATCCCGGGTTGCAGGACATAGATTTTTGAAAACATTCTCAAGGGTGGGATACCTTGCTCAGCCTTGACATGGGAGTGAAGGGCTTGGTCCTGCCTCAACTTAGTGAGTCCTAGAATTTCATGACCCTGAAAACATAGCATACCAAAATCCAGCCTCTTCTTACTTCTATGGCCCTAAAACGCTGCTCGATATTTAGGATCATGTGATCTCATGACATTCTTTTATTATTCAGGATTGGTATAACTATCCTGGATTTTTGTGTTTCCATATGAAATTGGAGATTTATTTTTTTTTATTTTTGTGATGAGTCTTGTGATAGAATTTTGATGTAGGATCACATTTAATTTGTATATTGTTTTTTGTTGAATGTCCATTTTCACACTATTAATCTATACTGAACAATGAGCATGGGAGACTGTTCCAAATTTTCATATTTTCTTCAATATCTCTCTTTACTGTCTTAAAGTTTTAATTATACAAGTCTTTTGCTTGTTTGGTTAGAGTTATTTCAAGGTATTTTGGAGGCTATTTTGAATGGTACTGTTTACTTGATTTCTTTATAAAATAAAAGAACAGGTATCAAGATATGACATACAACAAAATAAAACCTTGATGAAATAAATAATTCAAAGAGATTCAAACAATGCTAAGATAGAGTGTTAATAAAAAGTCTCCCAATTAACAAACAATAATGTGATATAAATTTCAAAAGCATGGTAAAAGAGTATAAAAAACAAATAATATTTGAGAAAATATATGAGTTTAATTTGACAGACATATTGCAAATGCTGTGTGTGTGTGTGTGTGTGTGTGTGTGTGTGTGTGTGTGTGTGTGCATGGATGCTTCAAAAGTTAACTTGATGTCAAGTTATTGTCTACATACACTGTTATGTAAGTTAAAACAATGTTAAATTAAAAAATAAACAAATCTATCATTTTAAAAGATACTATATATGATTTTGATTACTTATAGTTCCTTCCAAATATGCCAAGCTCCTAAAATATTACCATAATAAATTATGGAAACTTCTTATAATTTACTTATAAGTAATTGTCTTAGTTACTTTTCTATTTCTATGAAGAGACACCATGAACAAGGCAAGTTATAAAAGAAAAATATTATATTTCTTGATTAGGCTTGCTTAGTGTTTCAGAGGATGAGTCTATGACCATTACATCAGGGAGCATGACAGCAGGCAGTAAAGCATGGCGTTGAATGTTTGTGTGTGTGTGTGTGTGTGTGTGTGTGTGTGTGTGTGTGTGTGAGAGAGAGAGAGAGAGAGAGAGAGAGAGAGAGAGAGAGAGAGAGAGAGAGAAAGAGAGAGAGAGAGAGAGTCTGGTCTTGGCAAGGGCTCTTTTTTTAATTTTAATTTTTATTTTGCAATACAATTCAGTTCTACATATCAGCCACGGATTCCCTTGTTCTCCCCCCTCCCGCCCCCCTCACCTTCTCCCCAGCCCACCCCCCATTCCCACCTCCTCCAGGGCAAAGCCTCCCGTGGACTGAGATCAACCTGGTAGACTCAGTCCAGGTAGGTCCAGTCCCCTCCTCCCAGACCGAGCCAGGCAACCCTGCATAGGCCCCAGGTTTCAAAGAGCCAACTCATGCAATGAGCACAGGACCTGGTCCCACTGCCTGGATGCCTCCCAAACAGATCAAGCCAAGCAACTGTCTCACCCATTCAGAGGGCCTGATCCGTTTGGTGACCCCTCAGCCATTGGTTCATAGTTCATGTTTTTCCATTCGTTTGGCTATTTGTCCCTGTGCTTTATCCAACCTTGGTCTCAACACTTCTCGCTCATATAAGTAAACCCTCCTCATTCTCGCTAATTGGACTCCCAGAGATCCACCTGGGGCCTAGCCATGGATCTCTTTTTGAAACCTGAGAGCTCATCCCAATGAGAAACCTCATCCAAAGCCACACCTCCTAATCCTTCCAAAACAGTCCCAGTAACTGAGACCCAAGCATTCAAAGATATAAACCTAAGGAAGGCATTCTCATTCAAACTACCACAGTAATATAGACATAAGTTTTCCTCATAAACTAATTAACTGTGACCCACTATGCAAAGATTTTTTTCACATATCATCTTACTTTACATTATTGTAGTCCATCAAAAAGTATATATTGCTTTCAGTCATTAATTGGAAGGTGAAATCTCAGAAAATTTATCACTTGCACTATTCTACAGCATGTGAATGAAGGACACATTTTCAATCAGATTCACTTATGGACATTATTTTTTTATTATATTTCCAGAATCTTTCAAATGTTGGGGTAGACCCAGATGTAACTCAGAGAAAATTTAAGTGTAATCAACATATATTATGTAAAGAAGCTTTGGAAAAATATTTGTAAAAATATAGAAGAAAGTATTATTTATGATACTGAATTATAATTCTGGTCCATTGAAATGCCAGTTACTATTCTAGACACTTTCAGTTAACACCAGTGATAGCAGAGGATCTAAAGTGAATTTTCTTCTTGTTATAACTTTGTCAAGGATTTCTTGTTTTGTTGTAAATGAGTGCATGAAATATATTCGTTAATAAATGTGCAAAATCCAAGTAAAGCTCCACAGCTTCCGTTCAGTGTTGCAGCTCTTAACTGTACATAAGTTATTAAGTTATACATTCATTGGGTCTGGTTAATTTTGAAGTGTAATTTTGTTTTATTTGCAAATTTTCATAATAAAGTTTTATAAGAAGATATTTATGTATACTGAGTTTTTGCCTGTGCAATTAATGTATAAAATAAAACATTATGTATAACACCCTTGCTGATATCTTAATTGCAGTTAAAAACTTTCCAAAAGTACTTAACTTTAGCATCTGCTTATGCCTGGTTTTCTTACTCAAAATGTGATTGCCATGCCAGAGCTTTGGTGTTGTTATCTAAAGTCATTCATTAGTGTTCCTATAAAAATATCTGCAAGTCTGTAAAGTCTATCCTACTCAAGCTCAGCCTTCGAAATTAATTTAATAGAGCTCTTGGCTTCAATAAAGTGTTTTATATGTCTATCTCTATACTCAGGCACACCACCTCTGCTACATCTTTTACAGATGCAGTAAGTACAATACCAGTCATTTGTCATTCAACATAGATCACATAGTCCTTCCATATTCCCCAGAATTCCAGAGATGAGCTGAACAGTGACAGAAGGCAACTGAAGCTGAGGAGAGTGTGAAAACTTGTTCCTACTTCCTGAAGAAAAATATACTAAGATGCATTTATTCTGTGTAAAATGCAGTATGTATATTGGTTCCATGTTTCTTTTCAGGAAAACACATTTTATGGATTTGAGTAATCCATAGCATCCTAATAAAGAACAATCTTATTTACTCCAACTAAAATTTTTTGATATTTTCATGATTTCTTTCTATTGCTGAACACTTACTGTTGATGACACTATTGTGAAATGGAAACTAAGCAAAAGTCCAGATAAAATTTGATAACTTATGTAAACCACTAGCAAGTAGTAAAATTATATTTAAATAAATTAATCATTATGTCCACAAATATGTAGTCCCTATATTGAGACATTTATATATTAATCAATAGTTTAGTGACAATCAGTGTGTTTAAAGAACACATATGTTGCTAAGGAATAGTTTGGTTCTAAGAATATAAATTCACTTTGCCTTAATATGCTTTCACTTATTAATTACATTATACAATGGATGCCTATCAAATATCTATTATATATGAAAGTATTTTAAGCATATTTTAAGTATACATTATAAGAACAGTGGTGTTTCATGAACTAAATTTCAGTATGGGAAATGCACTGTTAATTATTAAATTGGTGCCATGTAGAATGGTCAAATTAAAAGGAAAAGCGAGAATGATCTTCAGTAACTCTGGTAACAGTAATGCACTGTTGTAAAAAATGCCTCAGTGTGAATTTGATGGAGTGATCCCCCAGCCTACCTTAGTAGCACCCTTGACTCTGCTACAAGAGAGCAGCCTGGAACTCTGAGGGTGATTCCTCAGCACCTGAGGTTGAAAGGCTGATAGACTTTTCCTTACCCGGTGGGGAAAAGGGAAGAGGGCACAAATTGGAGCCAGAAACTGTCTGTGAGGAGGTCCTGAATCACACATTAAAATTTGTGTTGGGAGCCTAAAGGGGTTTGCCAGTTATTCCATTTGCAGGACACTGGCCAGCTCACTCTGACTGAAGCCAGCTTCAAATCAAATCTGACTTGGTTCTATAAAGGATGCCTTTCCATTGCTTAATTGATTCTTTAAGCAAATGTTTTTTTGGAACTAAAAGCAAAAAAAAAAGTAGTTTCCAATTTTCTCTCTCTGTTTCATACATAATTTCATGCAAAAACAGTTAGGCATGCCACAAGAAAATAACTGAGAAAAGACTAAAAAGGAGAAAAAGAAACAAAGATGTAACAGCAAAGCTGCCAAAAACAAAGACAAAGAGGAAATTATAAAGGCAGCCAGAAAATAAGGAAGCCACATGGAAAGGCATATTGCCTTCAAAGAATGATTTCCCAAAAGCCAAAAACAGAAACCAACAAACAGTGGACTGTGTCTTTGAAGTGACGACCTAGAATTCAATACCCTGTGAAAACATCATACACAGATGAGGAAATGCCATTTTATTCTTTTTAGAAATAAAAGAACCTTGAAGAAATCATCCTTATATAAATCTGTGATTCAGAAAAACAAGCAGCAAGATTGTCTTTTGCTGTAAAAAATTATAAAAGACAGCTATGTGGGTAAAATAGGCATTCAGAAGAACGTGAAAGATGGATTTAAAGGTGGTTCAGATAAACACTTTAAAAGAAAATATAAATAAATAAACAATGTGGAGCTTTCCTGAAAACTGCGTATAACATAATCATGCACTAAATACATAACTGGCTGTACAGTTAAGCATCAGTTAGTTCACATGTACATAACAGAATTGAAAGTATCAAGAAATAAAGGGCAGTGAGCATTTGCAAGAATTTTAGGCCCTACTAAGACCTGAAATATAGAACCATTAAAATATTTTCACTTTTCTTGAGTCTGGGATGTATCCTACTATGAATCAGACATTGATAACTACTAGTAAAATATCAAATCATCACAAAGGAAAGTGAAAAAATAAGTATAGCGAATCATAAACAGAGAAAAGGAAATGATATATTATGGAAATAATAATACAATAAGACATATAATAGACAATTGTTAGCAACCAGAGTACATGCCAATAAATGAATTAATAAATGCATGTAAATCATTCACCATATGTGTGCAAAGTAGAAAGCAGTGCTATCTTGTTTCTAACCAGCATGAATTTCATGAAAATAGGACAAAGGGAAACTAAAAGAGACAATCAAAACATACTTTTCTTATCTTTGTATAAAAGACCTTAGAAATGTGCTTACGAGCACTATGCTTGGCCTAAAATGTAATCATTCTATTACAGTGCATACTAGAACTTTAGCTTTTAGTATATTAACTTCTTTCTCCACTTTTCACAATAAATGCTTTTTCATTAGCTTTGCCTCTCAAAGGCTCTCTCATTGCAGAATTCCCCACGTTGATATCAATTTTAACATATTTATTAGATTTTTTTGCAAGGATAGTGACTCACAACAAATCCAAATCACAATGGAAGAATGCAGTAAACATTTAGTTTTCACACACACGTGTAAAGAGTGAGCTTAGAGGTCTCATACATTCATCACTCCCAAGTTTGGAAGTACTTAGGATTAAGATAGATTGCAAAGTTTAATTCTCAGGACAAGAAGAGAGACCCTTCCATCAGAAGTGTGTGCTGCTACGCATCCTTCTTTCAGCCACAGTAGTGGTGATAAGTACAGACTTGTGTGGGTCCATTGTAGGTGGCTATAGTTATTGTGAAATAATATTTTGAATAAAGTGTCCAGTCCAGATACCAGTGTTTTTTAGCCATTTATATTACCCTCAGCTATTAACATATTTATAAACAGATAGGCCTTCTGATATTGAACATCTCACTATAATGTCATGGCTTATAATGACACTTAGAAATACCTGAAGTCTTATCCATTATCAGAAAGAAAAACATTTTGAAATATTTACAATATGACAGAATTGGTCTAGAAATTTGTTTACTTGCAGGGTTTGTTTCTATTTATTTTCCTTTTATCTGGATGAGAGAAACACCAAAACTCTTAAAATATATTATTTAATTCAGTACTAAATTTTATATAGTAAATATCACAATTTTATTTGAAATATTTTTTATTTAAAATTGGGTTCAGAGGCAATAGTGAAATTCTTTTAAAAAGTTCAAATTATTAAATTATATACACACAACTAATAAAAGAGCAAGTGGACCAAATACATTTACAGAGAAGAACTATAAATACAAAACTTACATGTGAAGAAACACTTAATACCTTCATATATTAGAATGAAAAAAATACTATTTACCACTACTTGAAGAGCTAATGAAGGGACACTGTGGAATGGATGGAGTCTTCTACACTATCAATGAGAGTCAAAATTGGTGCAACCATACGGAAATGCATAGAGAATCCCCAAAGTACTAAAGATAGAACTACTGCATTATAGCTGTATAAAGATACAATCCACAGCTTTGTACACTTGATAAAAATCAAAGCAACCTAACCTATAGTTTACTGAATACTCATGTTTGCTGGCTAATTTTATGGCAACTTGATACAAGTTAGCGACATTTAGGAAGAGAGAAGTTCAATCGAGGGAATGACCACATTGTGGATTAGCCAGCGAAGCATCTTCTTCATTGATAATTGATACGGGAGGGCCAGATCCTTCTTGGTAGGGCCACCTCTGTGCTGATGGTCTGGATAGCTATAAAAAATATCAGGGTCTGAGTTACCTCACTCAGGATGATTTTTTTCCAGTTCCAGCCATTTGCCTATGATGGAGAAACCACAGAGACAGCTGTCCCCAGCTAGTGGAAACTCATGGACTCTGGACTGATAGCCAGGGAACGTGCATGTGATGGAAGTAGGCCCTCTGAATGTGGGTAACAGTTTTGTAGCTTGATCTGTTTTTCAGGCCCCTGGCAATGAGACCAGGACTTATACAAGATGCATGAACTGGCTTTTTGGAGCCCATTCCCTATGATGGGATACCTTGCTCAGCCTTGATGCAGGGGAAGGAACTAGGCCCTGCAACAACTTGGTATGACAGACTTTTTTTTACTATCCAAGGAAGGTCTTACCTGTTGTAAGGAGTGGATAAGGGATTGTGATAGTGGGGAGGTCTGGGGGAGGGTGGGAGAAGGGGAGAGGGGGAAACTGGGGATGTTATGTAAAATTAAAAAAACAATTTTTAATAAAAAAGTAAATAATAATAATTTAAAAATCTGGCTGAGCAAGCCATGGGGATATAGCCAGGAAATAACACTCCTTTATGGCCCCAAATGAATTCCTGTCCCCAGATGCATGCCCTGTTTGAATTCCTATCCAGACTTCCCTCAGCAATGGAGTTGACTTGGGGGTTATAAACTGAAATAATCCCTTTCATACCCAAGCTGTTCATGACCATTAATTTTTATCACCACCTAACAAACACTAAGATGTTCACTAAAACACTGTTCATGATAGATAACTCATTGATGAGCCTACGTGCTCACAGATGACTGGAAAATGAAGATGTTTTATATATGCTTCATGAAATATTAAACAGTTAATAACTATTTTGTATTTTATTTGTTTACATCCACAAATATGTGTGTTTTGGTGGGTACTCTTGGAAGCTACAAGGGACATCAAATTCCTTGAAAGTGGACTTACAGGCATTTGTGAACTATCTGATATGAATGGTGGTATTTGTATTCAAGTCCTCTTATACAGAAATAATTTTAATTTCTGAGCCATCCACCCCCCAAAAAATTTACAATTTTTAAGTTAGTTTATACTAAAAATGAATAAAAAATATTTAAGAACAAAATTTTGTCCTACATTTTCATATTTGTTCCTTTTATTTGAGCATCATTTAAGTTCATACTGACTTCAAAATTAGCTGAATGTAATTAAAATAGATCTAATAGTCCTTGCAGGTTGTAGACCTTTTCACCATATATGTCTTTAATTAAACATTGACAGATTTTTTTAGCCATGTTTTCTCTCCAGCTCCAGAGGAGCTCCTTTGTGTGTGGTCCATCCTTCATACTCAAAGCAAGCATTATTTTTTTTAAAAAAATGGCGTTCAATAAACTCTTTTTCAGAGCTGGACAGTGGTGGCACACGCCTTTAAATCACGGCAGTCAGGAGGCAGAGCCAGGCTACATCTCTGTGAGTTCAAGGCCAGCCTGGTTTTTAGAGTGAGCTCCAGGACAGGCACCAAAACTACACAGAGAAACCCTGTCTCAAAAAAAAAAAAAAAAAAAAAAAAAAACCAGTTTTTCAGATGATAATATAGAGGTTAATATTTAAGTGTAATATTACTATGTAAGTATCCTTTAAACTTTACATAAACAAGTTTTGAGTCAGTGATTAAACAATATCAAGTCCAGACTGGGCTTTCATATATATATTCAAGAATAAAGAAATAAAATTTAAACACACATTAGGTACTATAAAAGCACATTAATGATACAAAGGAACTGTTTCTTTAAGTGGCAATCATACTATGCACTGTAATTATCATAATTAGTGAATGCAGTGGTCACATGATAGAATATTATGAATTAATGTTGAAATAATGACAAGTCCATTTACCAAAAACAATTTTGTAGAGATGTCTGATAGTAATGATGTCCTTCTCTTACTCAGTTTTCTCTTTCAGTGTTCCTTGTGTTCATTAAACTTATCCATTTAATATATCTGAAAATTTCCCTGTGAAAGGAAAGACAGATTTTTTTCAAGACCGGGATATTTTACTATTTTGAAAAACTTTTTAAGAAATGAGAGCAAAATGAAAAACATCAATATTTGAAGAGATAATATACATTCAGAATTTGAGCAGAATTGATAAAGGAATTAAAAGGTTTTCTCCGTCTTCTAAAACCCCTATTGGAAATTTGTCAGAGGCTTACAGGGAAGATTCCTAGTAGCAAGTTGGCAGTTGTCTTCATCTAGACATCTCCCTGGGACTATGACTCTCAGAAGTCACAGGCAATCATGCAAAGGAAGACCTTCAATTTCAGCTCCATTAGCATCACATTTTAATCTCTCTCTGGTCACCTCATCTGATTATGTTCAAAATCCCAACAGAACACTTGGCTTAACAATGTCAGCAGCACTTACCAATACCACAGTAGAAGGCAAAACTTGAACAAGGAGGCTAATCAGTCATCTGCAGTCTGAACATGACCCCGCTATTTGTCAAATGTGAAGAAAAGTAGAGTAGATGAGAATGATGATAGCCACGCTTAAGCTTGCAACAACTCTGTTATTATTATTCAAGATAACAGCAAAAAGGGGAGAGGCAAGAAAACAAAACAAAACAAAAACAAAACAAAAAACAAAAAACAAAAAACAAAACAAGCTGATGTCTCTGGAGTTTGATGTGTTCATAGACCACCTCTAAGTATAAGTGTAGGAGACATCTGGACAAACTGATCAGAACCTGGAAAAGAGATTTGCACTGGGGTTGCTGGTTGGAGAATCAAGGGTCTGGCCGTGTTCACTCGCTCTGTGTGCCATCATTTAAATACTATTTAATTTTAAGACTAAAGATGGAGTACATTAATTTTCAGCAGTACCATGTTATAGGTGACAGCTCACAGAAACAAATTCAGTCATTAGAGAGAAAGCAGTATCACCCTTGCTTTAGCTGGAACAAGAGGAAGAGATCTCCAAGGCTGTAAAGTAGAAGAGAAAATACTGAAAAATCATGGTATGAAAACAAATAAGCTCTATCTCCTTTTAGATAAACACTAGCAGGATTAAAGGTGAAGAATCTGAGGTTCACAAAGATGAGTGATATCCCTACCTCTATTCCACAAAAATATATAAAGAACAGATTTGAATCTAAAACAGCTTCTTCTTCTTAAAATCTATACAATGGCTGTCAAGAGTCAAAAACACAATCTAAACATAAGATGTACACAAAGTGTTGAAAATAGTGCTCTTGGCCATAGGACTATGAATGTTCAACACATTCAAGTGAGAATTTAGATATTCAATTAAGAAACAAAAAACCCATCTGTAGCTAGAGTTTTCCTGCCTGGCCCACAGTCAGGACAAGTCTCTCTCACCTGCCAGTCCCACAGCCACTCAGACCCAACCAAGTAAACACAGAGACTTATATTGGTTACAAACTGTATGGCCGTGGCAGGCTTCTTGCTAACTGTTCTTAAGCTTAAATTAATCCATTTCTATAAGTCTATACCTTGCCACGTGGCTCCTGGCTGACCGGCACGTTCACATGATGCTGCTTGTCCTGGTGGCTGGCAGTGTCTCTCTGACTCAGCCTTCCACTTCCCAGCTTTATTCTCCTCCTTGTCCCGCCTACACTTCCTGCCTAGCCAATGGCCAATCAGTGTTTTATTTATTGACTAATTAGCAACACATTTGCCATACAGAACATCCCACAGCACCCATCTCTATCAAATAGTAAGGAAACACTGTCTCCTAGGAATATTTTTACAGGTTTCTAATTATAATGTTATACATGAAAACCACAAATTTCTCTTTATAATTCCTACAGGTTCGGGACACTACATAGGAAAGTTATTTCTCTACCTTGCTCCCTCTAGTTTGCTGCTCCTTGCAATGTGTCATTGTTTATAACTCTATGGGCTCTTGTATTTGTAATTATCAGGATTTTCCATTCATGTAATAGGTTTCAGTAGAGTCACACCTCATTTCTCTCATAAAACATTTGTTGATGTGATTGTCTGCTGCTAGGATCTACATGATATCCATAACTTCCCTGTAGATGTGAACAAGTTGGTCAAGGCGTAACATATGCGTGTGGGACGGATACTTTGTAGAAAAAAAATCTGTACCTAGATTTGTTGAAGATTTCTTACATTTTCTTTTTCTTTTTGTTTTTGGTTTTTATTTTTCGAGACAGGGTTTCTCTGTGTACTTTCTTACATTTTCTTAAGAACAGTATTTCATATACATGGCTTCATAACATACCATTCACATACCTAAGTTTAAGGAAATTTTTTCTTAATTCCATACAATATAATCTGAAGACAGTTTCCCTTCCCTCTACTCCATCCAGGTCCTTATTAACTCCCTCCCAAATGGATTTCTTTTATGTCTCTCATTGGAAAAGAACTGGTTTTTAAGAGATAATAATAAAACATAACAAAATATAATATAATAAGGTAAAACAAAAATTGTTACATCAAAGTGTGGATAAGGGTTGTAGTCTGGTTATCCTTTGCTTTACATCTAGTATCCACTTGTGAGTGAGTACATACATGTTTGTCTTTCTGAGTCTGGGTTACCTAACTCAGGATGATATTTCTAGTTCTATCCATTTGCCTGCAAATTTCATGATGTCACTTTTTTTTTTTTTGCAATTGAGTAATACTCCATTGTGTGTATGTACCATATTTTCCTTAGGTATCCTTTTTTGTTTTGTTTTGTTTTGTTTTTTCGAGACAGGGTTTCTCTGTGTAGCTTTGTGCCTTTCCTGGAACGCACTTTGTAGACCAGGCTGGTCTAGAACTCACATAGGTCCTCCTGACTCTGCCTCCAGAGTGCTGGGATTAAAGGCATGCACCACCACTGCCCAGCATCCTTATGTATCCTTTGGTTGACAAGAATAAAGGTTGTTTCCAGGTTCTGGCTACTTCAAATAAAGCCACTATGAACATAGTTGAGAAAGTGATCCTGTGATATGATTGAACATCCCTTGAGTATATACCCAAGATTGGTATCCTTGGGTCTTGAGGTAGATTGATTCCCAGTTTTCTGAGAAACAGCCATACTGATTTCCACAGTGGTTGTCCAAGTTTCCACTCCCACCAACAGTGGAGGAGTGTTCTCCTTGCTCCACATCCTCTACAATATACACTGTCTTCAGTGTTTTTTTTTTTTTTATCACAGCCATTCTGACAGGTATAAGATGGTATCTCAGAGTCATTTTGATTTGCATTTCCCTGATGACTAAGGATGTTGAGCAATTCCTTAAACGTCTTTCAGCAATTTGGGATTATTCTGTTGAGAATTCTCTGTTTAGATTTGTAGCCTATTTTTAGATTGTATTGTTCAGTACTTTGCTGTCTACTTTCTTGAGTTCTTTATATATTTTGGAGATCAGCCCTCTTTCAGATGTGGGGTTAGTGAAGATGTTTTCCCATTCTGTAGGCTGTCATTTTGTCTTATTGACTGTGTCCTTTGCCCTACAAAAGCTTCTCAGTTTCAGGAGGTCCCACTTATTAATTGTTGCTCACAGTGTCTGTGCTACTGGTGCTATATTTAGGAAGTGGTCTCCTATGCCAATAGGTTGCTTCCACGTTCTGGCTATTACAAATAATGCTGCTACGAACATAGTTGAACACGTGTCCTTGTGATATGATTGAGCATCCATTGAGTATATGCCCAAGAGTGTTATCATTGGGTCTTAAGGTGGATTGATTCCCAACTGAGAAATGTTACTTGTAAGAGCAATCTTAAAGCCAATTGCTTAACAAAATAAATATTAAGCCAATAATATGAAAGATGAGTACACGAATATATGAAGGTTGAGTCTAGACAAAGATCCAACTTTAGTCTATTTTTTTCAAGAAATTGAGATTATATTTGAGAGCAATTTCCTCAGTCACATCTTTTGTATCTTAGAAATTCTGTCTGAGTTCTATCAACTTTTTTGTGTAGCTATTTACTCTGAGTGAGGTAACCCACACTCAGGAGGACACACATGGTATGTACTCACTCATAAGTGGATACTAGATGCAAAGTAAATGATAACCAGACTACAACCCACAGCTTCAGAGAAGCTAGGAACCAAGAAGGACCCTAAGAGGGACATATGGACAGCCTTGGGAAGCAGAAACACATGAAATCTCCATGAGTAAACTGGGGATGAGGGTGGGCAATGGAGGGTAGGGAATGGGGGATAAGAACCTGAGAAAATGGATTGGTCGAGCTGGGGGAGTGATGGAGTGGGAAAGCAATGAAAAAGATACCATGATAGAGGGAGGCATCATGGGGATAGGGAGAAACATGGTGCCAACAAAGTTCTCAGGACTCCATAAGGATGACCCCAGCTTGTCCTACTAGCAATAGTATAGAAGGTGCCTGAACTGGCCTACCCCAGTAATCAGACTGGGGAATACCCTAACTGTCATCATAGAGCCTTCATCCAGGAACTAATGGAAGCAGATGTAGAGATCCACAGCCAAGCACCAGGCCGAGCTCCAGGAGTCCAGTTGAGTAGAGGAAAAAGGGATTATATGAGCAGGGCGGGGGGGGTGGTGGTGGTCAAGATCACAGTGGGGGAAATCTATAGAGACAACCAAACCAAACTAGTGGGAATTCATGAACTTTAGACTAACAAGTGTGGAACCTGCATGGGACCAGACTAGGCCCTCTGCATATGGGAGACAGTTGTGTAGCTTGGTCTGTTTGAGGGACCCCTGGCAGTGGGATCAGGATCTATCCCTGGTCCATGAGCTGGCTGTTTCCAGCCCATTACTTTGATGCAGTGGGGCCTTGGACCCTCCTCAACTTAATGTACCAGGATTTGCTGACTCCCCATGGGAGATCTTACCCTTTTGGAGGAGGGAATGAGCAGTGGGGGTTGTTTGAGGGGGTGAGGCTGGGAGGGAGCAGGAGGAGGGATGGGAGGGGAATCTGTGGTTGGTATGTAAAAATGAATAAAAAAATTAAAAGAAAAAAGTTGAACAAGGAAAAACAAAAGAAGGAAAAGGACCTCTAGAGAAGGCACAAAAATCAGAGATCCACTAGTTCACACACTCAGGGTTCATTACAAATACTAAATAAAGTTTTAAATGAAATAAATGTATATTTGTAAAAAAAAAACCCTCACATACAGGCACAAATATTAATGAAAAAATGCTTATTCCAACTCCTCTACTTTTTCATTTGGTATTTGAGACAAGGTTTTTCTGTGTAACAGTACTAGCTGTCCTGGAGCTCACCATATAGGCCAGGCTGGCCTCAAACTCAAATAGATCTGCCAGCCTCTGCCTCCTAAGTACTGGAATTAAAGATGTGTGCCACCATTGCCTGGTTTATAGTTTTAATACCTTATCCATGATGCATTTCGTAAAATCAGTTAATAACCCCTTATACCACATTGAATTAAGCCATGCTTTAGATCTTCTGTGTAATATGCTCTTCCCTTCCAGGATCTTATCAAGAATACAGCATCTCACTTGCATCTCTTCTTAGACTCCTGTTGCCAATGACAAATCTTCTGACTTCCCTGGTTTTCTTTTCTTTTATGATGACCTTAACAGTTTAGAGAGGTAGTGGACATTATTTTGTGGGATTCACTTTCATGAGAATTTGTATTTTTCCCATGCAATTAATTAGGACAGATTACAGATTTTGAGGAATGTAAAAGAAAAGAGGGATAAAAACACACTATTACCATCGTATCCCATCAAGAGTATAGAGTGTCACCATGCTTCATGAGTAATGAGGTTGACAACTGAAAGTTTGTCACTTGGTGGCCTAGTCAGGATCGTTGGTTTTATTCTTTCTTTCTTCTATATGCTATACCATGATTAAAGTTTTATTTCATTAGTTATGTGCATATATTCAGGTGTCTGTGCATCTGTGTGTGGCTGTGTGCACATATATGAAGATGCCATAGAAATAAAAATGCAGAGACCCATGAGGCTGGAGTGAAATTGCCTGTGAACTGCCCTGTGTAGGTATTGAAAACTCAGTTCAGGTCCTCTTCAAGAACAGTGTGCTCTCCTAACTGCTGGGCTATCACTCCAGCCTGCTAATTCTATGAAGAAAACATGCCCAATTTCTTTGCACTCCTCGAAGAACATATTTGAGTCACAACTTTAATAGATTTCTTTTTAATTGGATTGGCACAAGCCGAGAGTCTGCTACAAACGTGCAGGGACTGAGGCATCTGGGAACTGGACCTCCTGCTGGCAGCAATGGAATTATCCTGACACCTTAATTACTTGTTTACACTGATTTATAGTTGTGCCAAATTATATTCATACTCTTAATTTTTGACTCTTTAATTTCTAATTTTATTTTTGAAATTATAACATAATTGCAACATTTCTCCCTTCTCTTTCCTTGCTCCAAACCCTCCGATACATCAATGCATGCCCCCACTCTCTCCTTCAAATCTGTGCCCATTTTCTTCAACTGCTGTTGCATGCATGGATCTATGTGTGTGTGTGTGTGTATATATATATATATATATATATATATATATATATATATATATATATATATATATATATATATATTTTCCCTCAATTTAACCAGCTCAATCCACATAATGTTACTTTTATGTATGCTGTCAGGTTGGCCTTTTGATATAGAAAAGCCAATTGGTGTGCTCCTCTCTGGAGAAAACTACCTTTCCCACTCCAGGTTTTCCTACATTGACTGTAGTTCTTTCCTTAGTCTTTAAGTCTCATGGAATTTTCCCTGTCCACTTTGGCATGCCCATTATGTTCGCCTTTGTTGTATGGAATTTAGTATTTGTATACAATGTATAGTGATCATATCCATTTTCTATTCCCCCCCCCTTACTGCTTAACATAATATTTACATCTAACTTCAAGGCTGTACCTTTAAAAAATAACCAATTAGTACGTGGGTAAAAGAAACAAAAACAAAAATAATAATTATAAATATATTTGTTTCTTAAAAATTGAATCACTGATTAGCACCTATGTGGGCTCATCCACCAGAACAAGGGCAACCTACCAGTGGTCACTCTCCAAAGAAAAGTGACTCTCACTCCTCTGTGAGCTATCAACTGCAATTATTTTGTCAGCAAGTGGTATCAGGTGCCACTTCTCTTTCCATTAAAGAATTTTTAACTCTCTTGGTCATGTGGGAGCCTAGTGAGGCCATCCTCTACTGCTTGGGTTTTGAACATTCAACCAATATGAAATATCTAGAGACAAACCTTTTGTAACACTCTTCTCCATCCTCAAGCTCTTGCATTCTTTCTATTATCTCTTTAGCAAGACTTCCCGAGACACATAGAAAGAGTGATATTGATGTCCCATCATGGATCCCCACTCTTAGTTTCATACTCTTAGCACCCTGAAAAGTTATGAATTAGCCACTACCCACTGCAATAAGAAACTTCTCTGTCCAAGAATGAGAGTTCTGTGATTTTTGAACATAAACATTTGAAAGGGAGATTGACAAGATGACTATTTAGCAATATAGCATCAATTGGTCCTAACCTCTGGCCTTTGTCTTGCCTAGCCATGAATTTTGATCATGTTTACAGTGCCAAATATGAAACATTTCCTGTGAAGTGGGCCTTAAACTCATGAACTGCTACCTACATATACAAGCTTTCCCTTCATTTTACAAGTGGGTGCATCTTGACTCTAAGGTCAAAATTGTAGCATCTAGGACCTAGGGTAAGACCTGCAGACCAAATACCACTTTCCAGAACTATGAAAGCTAAATATTATGCAGAGCATTTCTTGCTCAGTTCAAGATTGGTTTCTCTATGTCTCTGACCAACAACTCTTTTGGAGGTAAACTGTGTGGGACTTGGATTTTCTTATAGTAACCCATGTGTTCTAGGAGAAAATTATTTGCCCATGCAGGATATCTCTGTCTAATCTGTGTTTAAAACTTTTTTTTTTTTTTTTTTTTTTTTTTTTTTTTTTTTTTTTTTTTTGGTTTTTCGAGACAGGGTTTCTCTGTGTAGCTTTGCGCCTCTCCTGGAACTCACTTGGTAGACCAGGCTGGCCTCGAACTCACAGAGATCCGCCTGGCTCTGCCTCCCGAGTGCTGGGATTAAAGGCGTGCGCCACCACCGCCCGGCTGTGTTTAAAACTTATTTAAATAGCGTGCAAACTAATGAGATTCCATAGGACTTCTTCTGACATCCTCAGTTTAATTTCATCCATTCCAATTTCTCCTTCATATAAGAGCGAAGATCGCAAGGACAAATTGGTTATTTCTGCCTCGTCATTTTATAGTCTGTAGTTTATATCTGTCAAAAAGGTGTTCTGTACATAAAAGTTGATAACTTTTGAGTCTAGAGTGGTATATAGTTTTTCTCTATTACCACTTTTACACATGACTGCTGCCAATAACTTCAAATGTCAAGTAGGAAAAGATTAGTTATACAGGTGGAACATTATTTAAAAAATATAATTTTGCCAACATATTTGCAATCTCTATTAATAATACAAAACAAAATGCACTCAATAATTTTATGATAAAACCTGAAGGAAAATATAAAATATATTAGCAAGTATACATTATTCCAATGCAGTTTATGGCAATAATCTGTATTGAATCTGATTGTGAATATTTTATATAGCCCTCAAAGTTCCCTGCAAATGAATACTGAGAATTTGAGTGGTTTTCTCTATGTGTGCCTTGCTCATGTTCTTATTCTTTCTTTCTTCTATCTGTCTATATCTCTATGTATCTCTCTATCTGTCTGTCATATATATCTTCCTATATGTCTATCATGTGTCTATCATCTAGCCATCTAAATAGCCAGCTTTCATCTCTCTCTCTGTCTATCAATCTATCATTACTGCACACACACACACACATATCTTTAATATCAATTGTGTGCTTATACATTTATAATTATGTTAGGCAATCTGTAATTCATGACAAAATGTTCTACCTTTTATCTACAACTTTACTTTCAAAATGGTAATGTAACCTTGTCATTTATAAAATAAATAAATAAGGATAAATATTGCCCCTTTGTATATATTCTATCATATTATTATTATTATACATTCAATTATGTTAATAGATTATTTAGTTGATTCTGATTCTACAATGAATATTTCATATCTTTTATTGGTTTTGTCTGTATTGGAGTAATATCAAATATGAAGAAATTTTTTATTTCCCACTTCTGAGATATATAGCATTTGACCTATACCTTTTAAATAGAGATTCCTGGGTTATGTACTGGAGTCCATCAGTCAAATTCATGAAGAATATTTTTTTCTAAGTCACACTAGAATATTTCCATCAAAGATCACCTGTACTAAAATCTGAACCAGTTGCTTTAAGCTGGATTTACATTTTATAGAGTCATGTTTTATACTCTCCCAGTTGTATTTGCAAACTTTACTTGATTGTCTTGACCTCACTGTTATATTCACTGAGACAGTCACAGAATTTGCTATTACCAAGACTATAAAGGCAATTTACTCAACTAGTGTGGAGAGATATTTTCAAACAGATTGCTATATTCCGAGTTTCTCAATTTTCATAATATTCTTATTATACTAAGGTGGCAAGAATTTCAAATAAGTTTCTATATATATTCTCAATTACTTGTGACCAATTTTGAGTCTGGTAAATCTCAAAGAAATAAATGTATTGTTGCTATTTCTTTAACTATGTGTATTAGTTTTACAAGATTAAGGAAATAAGGTATGAATCAAGAGGCATCATGCTACCATTTAGGCAGTTCTAATTAAAAAAAACTATTGGAATGATGATATAAATAAATCTTTTAGAAAATAATTCCTACAATTAACCTTTAAATGACCAGAAGAGTTCATGATTTAAGGGATTACAAGTCATTCTATGGGTATATTTTTTATATATGCATGTATGTACAAACTCTGTAATCATTTACACTTTCTTCTTAAGGTTTTGGAAGCTTATATGAAAAAGAGACATGAAATAATGGAAAATTGCATATAGATAATGTTCATGAACAATGCATTCTAGCATTAAAAAACTCACCCAACATGAAAATGAGCTCTACATTAAATTTCTATTCATTATAAATTTGTCACTTAGTATCTCTCTTTACTTACATAAAAAATTCTTCTATCCTTCTTTACCAAGCATATAAGATATGCCAAATCATATCACATATTTGAATCCTTAAACGGAGCATAAAGATTATAAACTTACCAGGTTGACTATGGTCTGCTTGGATGGCCAATTATGAATTATGGGGAGCCCTGGGCCTTGTTAATAATTACTTTTTTTCTTGTAAAAAGTATTGTTACTAGCCTTTTTATTTTTTATAATAAGAATTTATCTTGCTCAGGTGATCTTTTCTTTAAAATTTTCCAGTGAATTCTTAGTACACACTGATAAAATCAATGATGTTCTGAGTTAAGATTCCACATAATTTTCGGCATGTTTTAACTCAAAGTTTTGTCTTCCTCATGCCCACATTCATTCATTATATCCACTCTCACTGAAATTTCTTTTTACCCATAAGCAAGGCAATTTTAATTCTCACTTAGTACCTCCAAATTTGGTCTACTTTGTGCTAAAGACATGCATTCCATTACCTGAATGATACTGTCCATTCTTATCTCCTAAGTTGCAGATCAAATGTCACTTTTAAAAGGAAGTCCTCCTTCACATCCCTATATTTAGCTACCAACTTTGCAGCTGAATAACATCACATGCAGTAACTTAGTTAACTGCTATGAATGTTTCCTGTATATTGAAATGAGAAGAGATAGTACATTAAACTTCACTGTCACTCATATTCTATCCTGTCCCAAATGATGGCTGTAAGTATCCTAATTCCAAGTGTGTTTTTCATTTTCTTCTCATAGGTTATGTGTCTTAATTAAATAACACTCCTTAATAAGGGAAACATTCAATGATAAACCAACCCCATAACCATATCTACAAGTATCCCCCCTTCATTGGCTAATTGAATAAGGCTCAAGTTAAGTAGCTATTTTATGAATTTATTAACTTATCAACTACAAACATGCACACACATATTCATAGAAATCAAGCTGCAAGAATAAAATTTTATCTGTCTTCTCAACCTTTGCATTTCCATGAAACCATTCCAACAACTATATTTTACAAATGTACATATATAAAAATTTCACAAACATTTGTGCTTCAATATGAAATACCAAGAATAACTTATCCTATTGACCAGCAGGGTAAGCAATCTTTGAAAATAAAAAAAAGCACAAAAGATTAATGTGATAGGCTTAGTTTTTATAACAGCCTTTCAAATAAACACCACATTTAATTCTGAGAAATGGAGAATGTGAGTGACAATATTACCATAATTCTGTTACTATTTTCTAAGTAATAACTGACTACAGAATAGTGGAATTAATATGGCTGGATCTATTAAATAATATGAGTCCATAAGAGGTAAGAACAATCATTTTCAATGTAAAAGGAAATTGAAGTTCATGAAGGTTTGAAGAAACAATTCTTCATTTGCAGATAGAGCAAGGTACTATTCCAAGGATATATATAACATTTCAGAATAAACAATGAATGCAGCCAAGTCCATTAAGGCTCTAAATCCCATATATGTATATTTAGTCAGCACCTCGATTCACTTAGAAGCAGACTTTCCCCTCAGTCTTCCATAGAAAAATTAGATCCTTCCCTCGACCTTTGTCCTTCATTAACCCACTCACGTCCAGTTTGTTTATGTAGATCTCATCCATTTCTCTGTCATTGGGCAATCCCTGTGTTTTTTTTTTGGGGGGGTCCTGTTTTCTAGATAGCCTTCCTGGTGATGTGAGTAGCAGTCTAATCATCTTTGTTTTACATCTAGTATCCTCCTATGAGTGAGTACATACCATGTTTGTCTTTCTGAATCTGGGTTACCTCAATCAGGATGATATTTTCTAGTTCCATCCATTTGTCTGCAAATCTCATGATGTCATTGTTTTTCTCTGCTGAGTAGTACTCCATTGTGTATATGTACCACATTTTGTTTATCCATTCTTCAGTTGAAGGGCATCTAGGTTGTTTCCAGGTTCTAGCTATTACAAACAATGCTGCTGTGAACATAGCTGAAAGGGCTTAGGGGAGCGGGAGATCCCAGCTGGATCAAGAACAGAGAAGGAGAACAAGGAATAAGAGAACATGATAAATGAAGACCACATGAGAATAGGAAGAAGCAAAGTGCTAGAGAGGTCCACAGAAATCCACAAAGATACCTCCACAATAGACTACTGGCAATGGTTGAGAAAGCCCGAACTGACCTACGCTGGTGATAGGATGGCCAAACACCCTAATTGTCCTGCTAGAAACCTCTCCAATGACTGAGGGAACCGGATGCAGAGATCCATGGCCAGGCCTAAGGTAGAGCTCTAGGAGTCCAGTTGGTGAGAAAGAGGAGGATTTGTATGAGCGAGAATTGTTGAAACCAAGATTGGAAAAAGCACAGGGACAAATAGCCAAATGAAAGAACATGAACTATGAACCAATAGCTGAGGAGCCCCCAACTGAATCAATCCCTCTGGATAAGTGAGACAGTTGATTCGCTTGATCTGTTTGGGAGGCATCCAGGTACTGGGACTGGGACCTGTCCTCATTACATGAGCTGGCTGTTTGGAACCTGGGACTTATACAGGGATACTTTGCTCAGCCTAGGAGGAGGGGACTGGACCTGCCTGTGCTGTGGATATTGCCATACAGGAAGTATAGGTGGGACTAATAGAGAGGAGAATTGAGGAATCAGGAAGGGAAGGGAGAGAGTGCTTGGAGCCGCTGCCAGGATAAGGAAGATGTAAGGTACCAATAAGCCATGAGCCACGTGGCAAAGTATAGATTAATAGAAATGGGCTAAATATAAGAGTAAGAGCTAAACAATGATAGTCCTGAGCTAATGGCCAAGTAGTTTAAATAATATAAGAGTCTGTGTGTTTATTTTATAAGTGGGCTCCGCGGGACTTGGAGAGAGCTGGAGAGAAATTCTTCAGCTACATGCCTGGACCGAATCTACCAAGTTGAACTGAATCCCCAGTGGAGTCTTTGCCCTGGAGGAGATGGGAATGTGGGATGGGCTGGGGGGAATGCAGGGGAGGGCGAGACGGGGGAGAACAAAGGAATTCGTGGCTGATTTGTAAAATTTAATTAAATTATAAAATTAAAAAAAAGAAAAAGTAGATCCTATCAAATACCTTCATTTCACCTTGTATAGAACTGAAGGGAGTAGTAAGTCAAATCCGCTAAGTCTTCTAGTTTACAGTACACTAAGGCTGTAAGGTGATTTTAAGCACTTAAGTATATGACAATTTTAATGCAGCAAAATAAAACTGATATAATCTGATCAAATAAGGAAACCACTTGACAGTACCCACAAAGAAGATGAAAAGGAGAAGGTGAATCAGCCACAGCCCCTTAATGTATTCAGCTTGTTAGAAGATGCAGGGTGTTAAGAGTATCCTGGAGCAATTTTTACCAGTTTTACGTTTGGAACATAAAGAATCTTTGAACTTTCATCAGATCACACCCTCATTAATGCATCATTAGAATTCAGGAAATGTTGCCCAGATCTCAAGAAACTAATATTAATATATTAATTATTTGGATAAGAAGGAATCCTGGCTTCTAGGTGTACTACAATTTAAACAAAATTTAAAGAGTTATTGGAGAATGGAAATTTTACTGAGGAAATAGTGTGGAAATTTCAAAGAAGTAGAACTAGAAAGTTGATATTATGAAGGATGAGATTATGAAGGATGAAGTTCGTGATAGAGTAACGAGGGTTCAATGGGATAGGCTAGGAGAGCAGAGTGGAGAAGGCAGTGTGAAGGTGGATAAGTAACTCTAAGACCTTTGTGAAAATCATATGAAATCTTACTATGTGTAGAACTTCCTCAAATAGACACACACACACACACACACACACACACACACACACACACACACATTCACATGGAGAGAGACAGAGGGACTGATTAATTCACCAAATCCAAAATTGTTGTGATGCATCCCAGAAAAATAATATAAGCCAAATAAATGTCAAAATATATAAGAATATACAAAACTAATAATTTAAAACTTATAATAGAGATATAAAATTAATTTAAAACATCATTATAATACTCCAGAAGAAAAGAACATAATAGCTAGGACAAACAATATAAAGCAAAACATAAGAAATAATTTAAGACCCACTATTTTTAACTATCTATTTATACATTACTAGAAATGTGGATTTATATCTATCCAGTATATTCCCATCTTAATGCTACTTGTGAATTTAAACTTATATAAAATCATTTCAACTATGAATGAGTAAATATAAGTTCTTATGAGGGTTTTTATATGGCATCTGTATCTATGCTTACCACACAGGAAATGAAGTTTCCCAACATGATTGGCAGCTGGCTCACAAACATGTAGACATTAAAAAAGGAAGGTGTCTTCCAGGGCAAAGTTTTAAAAAAATGAATGCAACAGCCATTTTTGACCAAAAAGAAACACTTTGACAGAAAAAAGTTTATTACTCCACTTCAGACAAAAAATATATAAAGATAGTAGTTTTAAATCTCCACCAACTTACTGAGAAATTTGTATAAAGCTCACGAAAGAAGGTAGTAGTTTTCAGGAAAAGAGTTTAAAACAGTTTCACACATAGAGCTACCAGACACAAAGAAAAATGATCTACAAATATATAAACATTAAAGCCTATTTCTAGTTATTCATAGAATAACATTTGATTTTTTAATAGGCATTAAAAGAAAGGTAGAGAAAATTTGGGGCTAGTTTATAGAAGTTCAAAGAATGCCTCCACTTTCTAAGTTAAGTGAAGGAATTGAATTATTGTACTTGAAAGCTTGACCTTCCAGGATTTTAAAATTAACTTTGTATTTCTTTAAGCCTCTCCAATTACTAAAAAATATAATTTCTTGTCAGAAATATCTGACAATAGGCAAATAAAACAAGCCACTGTAGGTTTGCTTCGTTTGAAGTGAAGGGAAATAGATTGCCAATATGCATGTGTAGGCAGCAGCACTGTGATAAAATGTCAAAAACAACTTTCCTGGTAGTTATCTTCCTTTTTCAAAGAGGAACTCTCAATTTCTACCTCTTGTTAGAACACATTCCTAAATAAAAACTGAAAAAAAAACCTCTTTTGAGGTTTTTCAGTGTTCTTCGCTTTCTATTTCAGATTAACAGTTATGAATTATGAAAACAAATGAAGTTTAGTGTGATAATAATGTATATTCTCACAGCAGGAAATAATAAAGTCTCACAATATTTGTCACACCCAACTTCTCTTGCTTCTCTTACTGTACACATAAAATTATTAGACTGATGAACTCTCTGGACTGCCAAGGAATACACAAATTTATTCCTCTGTGAATACATACCTAAGTACATATAATCATAGCAAATGCCTGAGTAAAAATTTTAAAAAAATGCAGTTTTAAGACCACTTCCAATATCTTTCTTTCTGATACATTCACCTAGAAATTGCGCAGAATTCTTCCAATGTTTTATTGTTATTTTTATTTGACTTTATAATTCCACTCTTATTATAGGGTCTGATTTGGTAAGCATTGATTCACTTTCACAGGCAAACTCAGTGTTTAATATCACAAGTCACAGAAGGCTAGCTGTCCTGTGTCCTCCTGATCAATGCTAGTCTCTGAGCATGTGAACTATAACATGAGTGCTATATTCATAGCCTTAAGACTAATGAGCTCATATTTTATTTTTGGATTTCTGTTGAATAAATCTTATGATCATTTTAGTGTTCTTTGTTGTGCCAGCTTGCTTCAATTTTATTTCTCTGTTATCTCCATGTAACCAAATCTTATTTAAGTCCAAAGCTCTAAGACACACTGATGTACTTAGTGTAAAATCACAGAAGTCTCTCTTTCTTCCTGACTGTATGTCAGTGTTTCTATTCTTGTTTATCTGTCTCCTCCTTGACTTATGTTTCTGTCTCTTAATAACTACATGTTATTGCATCCTCCTGAATATGCTTCTGCCTTTTTTCTGGTCTTTCTGTCTTGCTTTTTCCCTCACTAGAAAGATCCATCCTCTATGAATACTTGTTTTCCTACATACAAGCAAAAATACTTACTTTGTTTGCTGTTCTGGGAAGGTTAGCCTTGTTCACTTGCATTCTTTGATAATATTTTATACAGACTCTACAGTGTGAGTAAGATAAATGACCTTATGACAGTTATAACTACATGTTTAGAATGCTGTGAAATACATGACTTCTAGGGACACTTAAAAAATCTTGAGAGACTCCCTCATGCCCTGGCATTTTAACCACTCTCCACCCTTCTCCATTTTCTCCACTCAGCCCACATGAAATCTATTGAAGGCTGTCCCTTTTATTGCCAAACCGTAGCCTAATACTCCTATGTAAAGTCCACAAACTCATGCTTAAGAGTATTTAAGTCCAAGAATGAAAGAAAAATAAAATTTTAAAAAGAGAGAAAATAAGAAAAGAAGAGAACATGAGAAGATGAAGAAACCCATCTTAATAATGTGGAAATCTGGTGGACTGTATCCAGCATTGGGGATATTTAAGGAACACTTGCCCTTGAAATGATTCAAGAAGTCTCATAACTGTTTACTGCTTTCAAGTTGTCTGATGCTAGAATTGCACTGAAATTCACCTATGGAAAATTTCTTGTTGTAAATTCAAATAAACTTACTGTTGGCTGTTCTCACGCAATTAGACCCAGAGAACATTGGAACCAGTGTTTAAAGACAGGAAATTCCTTAGTGGTCTCAAATAGATGCTGTAGTAGGCATAATGAAGAAGGTAACATAGAATCAAAGAGTAAAACAACAAGAGAAAAAGAAATTATAAAATTTGATCCTGGGCTTAAAAAAAAAAAAAAAAAAGAAAAAAAAAAGAAAAAAAAAAAAAAAAAAAAAGGGTTACATCCCAGGAGAAGACAAAGTAAATAAGAAATGATGTGAAATCAGCTACATAAATAAATTTCTGAGTTTCCAAATACCATGAAGTCAAAATGAGTAACTAAGATACTAAACTTGTTTTATGAAGCCTTGAATAGATGGTTTTTTGCATGAGACACTTCTGGTCAGGAAAGTCAAACTGGAAGCTTGCAGATACTACAAGTGCCTTGGATTTTGGTTTTGTGCTGTTTTGGACTGTTTTCCTGAGTAAAAATATTTAGTATAAGTTTTTAAATTTTTTATATAAATGGGGAAAAGAGAAAATTTAATGAAATACGCAATAAAGAGTCTTGATGAAAATGGAGAAGAAACGTTAAGACATTTGATATAAAGGAGAAAAAGAGCTTACTGTGTTATTTCTACTGTCACAAGGAACATTAACTAAACTGAATCATTTCATAGAGAGAATGATGATGTCTGTGGAAAAGACATTCAGTAGTTTTTATTACAGGAAAAAATCTAGTGATGAATATGAAAATTTAGCTAGTGGAAAGATGTCAAAATTTTATATATTTGGAAAATGTTGAGAAAGACAACTATTTTCAAACTGACCTGAAATCTTAAGTTCTGGACTGATTTCAACCAATTTATTAAGAAGGTTGCTGTGTTCATGATCTTAACAACTATCTTGGTTAGCTAGGTTCACAATCCTAGGCATGAATTCCCTCTCATTGAATGTCCAATTAAATAAATGCTTGTTACCTTTAAGACACAGGTACTACTGTTGCAATCTTGGCTATATCTTGCCATGATGTTCATTACTGTGATTCTAGTTCTTAAAACTAGATAGTACTATTGACTTATATTATCCCTTGGAAGCACCTTCAGATGTTATGAGAACTATTTCTCAGTGTCAGATAATTTCCACAAGATATCATAAAAGTCCTCTTCTGGAATTCATACCTTATTTTCAAGTACTGCAAGGTAACCATGGGCAAACTGCCAATTTTCTAAACCAGTGTAATTCCCAAATACATTCTAAATAGTTATCCTTAAGTCCACAGATAAGTATACATTTCAATCCTCATCAAAAATCTCTTTTTTGCATCATGTGGAGAACATTACAGAAAGTCATATGTAGTCAATGTGCAGAGGGCAACAGGCCATAGTGTGTGCACCCCCAACTTGTACATCTACAGAAAAGCCCTATACTTAAAGCTCATAGATCATCAGAGAATACACTGAAAGGTGGGAAAAGGCAGAAGACACAATATCTTTTGAAAGACAATGTCTTCTATACATTATGGGGAGCTGTACCCAAAACTTATAATAATAAGACCATCTAAACTAGACCTGCATAAAGATAGAACCAACTGAGGAATGGAGGAAATCTCACAAACCCTTTTGCTGAAGAGCTATGAGTAATTAACGGCTGCTAAGAAAGGAAAAATCAGATTTCTCAACACTCATCTACACCAAGTGATTAGCCTTAATCACATATACATATGAGCAAAAATAGATCCAGGATGTTATTTTTATGTATACATAGGAGTGCACATACATACACATACACACACACACACACACACAACAATAATAAATAATATGAGGTCTTAAATTTTAGAGAGGGGAAGAACATAACAGAATTCATGGGGAGAAAGATGTAAATACATTGTCATGTAGAAAGTACTTAAAATATACATGTTATAAAAGAAAAGCTACTCAAATAACTGAGATTTACTGGAATAGACTTAATTTAAACAACCCATACACATCCTTAGTTAAATTACACTATATTAAAAAATAAGTCTTACTATAGCTTATATGGATAGAAAAGCATATCAAACTTCAGGTCTAATCATTTCAATGCCATTCATTTTTGTGTCTGTATATCCTCTTATTGAGAGTGAACAAGTAAGTTTAGGCATTTATAATTTTATTAATTATCCACAGAAATAATTTTCTCCAATATTAAACAATTGAATGTGACAATATTCTGATTTTATCAAGTTTAGAAGCAAGAAGGAAAACTTACTATATTCCGTGTATCAATAGTACATGGGTATCATATTCATTATTTACTTTCTAGGTCAAGGAAATAACTCAAGGCATGTTATTCTAGATAGAGCAACAGTATAGACATACAAATGTTATACACTTCAGGACAACGTGTGATTTGATAAAGAGTTTCAGTCACATGTTAAGTCAATGCCTGAAGCAATCGTCTACAGCCCTTCATTGGCTGAGACACTGATTTGGCAATGCCAATGAAGGGTCAATTTCAGTGCTGCATCTTAAAAAACAGCTCATCTGTTCCCTAAAAAATGAAGTGTAATAAATTATGTAAAATTGACTACATATGGAGCAAAGTTAAAACACATTAAAATAAAATAATCTGTATGAATTCAATGTAGTTCAGACATTATTAACTCTAGGAAATGGATTAAAATAGCTGTTTTATTATAGTTATCAGTTCTTTCATAAACTTTATGGTATAAATATTTTCTATATCCCTTTATAATAGTAAATAGTTTTACTGCAATTTTACTTTACTTGGAAATAAATTATTTGCAGTTATGATAAATCATTAAATAAGAAATTACAATTGAAAATGTGCCTGAACAGTGACTGTCATCATAATAAAGTAAATATAAGCAGAAATATATGACTTGAATTCTATTTCCAAATATAAGCAGAGATTGCAGGTATGATACCATTAGCCAAAGGATCAGCAGATGCTGGAGCACTAACAATCTTCTAGCATTAATAGGGAGCACACAATTGAACATATCCTAATGGTGGAAATGTATTTTCCAGAACTTTTACCATAAACTGTTTAGATTAGGTACTGAGAGTGGAATGATACTATAAAAATTATTTTAAAAGTGGATGTTATTTTAGAATATGAGAAATGATTGGAGTTGGATACAATCTAATATACTTGACAGTAATTATGGTTAGTTTAAAAATAAATAGGTAGAAATTGAAATGTCATCAAATTATCACTTAGTGTTCATTTGTGAGAGGTTCATATTGTTTAATATTTTTATTAGCAAATTTACATATTGTTATATGGAGAATATTTCTGGATTATTGCTGTGGGATAATGCTCTTGTAAACTGATTTAATAAAACACTGATTAGCCAGTAGCCAGGCAGGAAGTATAGGCAGGGTAGGAACTAGGAGAATTCTGGGAAGAGGAAGGCTGAGTCAGGAGTCACCAGCCAGACACAGAGGAAGCAAGATGTGAAGGCAGAACTGAGCTAAGGTATCAAGCCACATGGCTAAACATAGATGAGAATTATGGGTTCATTTAAGAGTAAGAGCTAGTCAATAGTTAGTCTGAGCAGGTATAATTAATATTAAGCCTCTGTGTGATTATTTTATAAAAGGCTGCAGGACTGTGGATGAGAGATTTGTCCCAACCACCTGCTGGGCAGGACACAGTGAAACTTCCAATTACAGATTATTAAAGGTATTTCCTATGAAAACTCAAAAAAAAATGAGAAACATGGAAAAACTGAAGACAGACTTTTCTGTGTAAGTAGTCGAAAACTTAATTGAATTAGGTTATATGAAACACTGTCGGCAAACAAAGTTTATTTCATGCAGCAAACCTGAGTACTGACATGTTGAAGAAACAGTCTGACTTTTGCTTGTTACTGCATGTGGTTCATTCTGGCTTGTCAGCTAGGTCTTAGTCCAGCACAGACAGGCCCTCATTTCTGTCTTTATTTCAAACACAGTTGAGGATCCTTGTCTCAGTGACTGGAGGTCAAATATCCAGAATTCTTCCAAACTAAGATAAATGAAACAGTTTTATAAGTGAGCTTCATAATGGGTATGACTATCAAGAGATCCATTTTGTCTCCATTCTTCTTAGAGTATTACATTAAGAATTTTGCTCTGGTCCAAAGGACGTGACTACATTTTCTGTTTCTAAATGATCATGGAAAACCTTCTACCCTATTGACAATAGTATCTTTTATCACAGACATATTTGTATGTTTCATTTAGGCATGTGTGAGACTGTATGAATTCACAAACATTACATGCATGGGGGTGTCAGTGGAAGCCTGAAGAGTGTATCATATCCCCTGGAGCTGGAGTTACTGGCAGGTGTGAGACACATGATGTGGACACTAGGAATCAAACTCATACTCTGCAGGATCGGTGAGCACTAACTACTGAGTGATCTCTCGAGCCAAGCATTAGTGATTTGACTCTTGCCTTCTTCTTCATCTTTACTTTTCACCTTCTTTCTTTTGTTATTACAAATGTTGGATTATTACTTTTTGTTTGAAATTGGGTTGTGGCTATGAGTCATATTTCACTTTGCAATAAGGCCAAAGTCAAAGCTGTTTCTTACTTTCATTTAGTTATTTCAGATAACAATTTGCAAGAGAAGACACACTTGGCTTTTTACTTATTGTTTGCATTTCCTGATGTGTTCAATGATTTTGTTCCTTAGATACTGTGTTCTTCTATCCCACATTTCATTTGTAACATTCACCTATTCACCTGCAAATCTTTTTTTTTTTTTTCTTTTGAGACAGGATTTCTTTTTGTAGCTTTGGAGCCTTTCCTGGAACTCACTTTTTAGCCCAGGCTGGCCTTAAACTCACAGAGATCTGCCTGGCTCTGCCTCCTGAATGCTGGAATTAAAGGCGTATGCCACCACCACCTGGTTTACACCTACAAATCTTGATCCTAAAACATCTGTCTTTCCATGACCTACATCATCACATAATTTACACCAAGTTTGCTACAGCTGCTCCATTCATTTACCTACAAACCAACCTGCTTATTGAGTTGCTTACATTTGTGTGAATTCTGCTTCTCAATGTACCACCAGTTATCTGGCTAAAAAATGACCCTAGTGTTTCTTTTCCACCCAAATCCTTTTAAAAGCAAGTCGTTCTCTGTCTGCTTCTGAGGTTAGATGCCAGGAAATGGGCTATGTACGGAGTTGGAGGTTGAAATCTAACTGCCCCCAAACATCTAAAACTTTGATTTAAGATATGTAAGTGCTAATTCAGTGAAAAAAATGACTCTGCGCTCTTTTAAGCCACCAGTTTTGTTACTTTATTAGAGTTTTAGAATGTTAGACTACAATTATCTGTTAAAGCAGACAATGAGGGCAACCACCTCTATAATGTGTTATATATGATTCAATCTTTCTTCTTACACCTCACATTTAAATGGTCACTCGTGAGTGGTAATAGCATTCTTTCAAAACATCTATTAGGTAAATGTTCAGATAAAAATTTATGCTTCTTTGCAAAGCTTCACTATCTCTACTACCTTTGGAAGATTGTTCTTACATCCTCCATGTTCTTTCTACAAGTCTTTAGTGTTTCTCTTAAATTAAACAATAACTATTGAAACACTAAATGGTAAGTGGTATAAATTAAAGTAAGGATAAGAAACATGGGTGTATGTAACTCCAAATTTAGAAGGACTATTTTTGTAATGCGTTACTGCTGTTAAAAAAAGATTTAAGCCGGGCAGTGGTGGCACACGACTTTAATCCCAGCACTCGGGAGGCAGAGGCAGGTGGATCTCTGTGAGTTCGAGGCCAGCCTAGTCTCCAAAGCGAGTTCCAGGAAAGGCGCAAAGCTATGCAGAGAAACCCTGTTTCGAAAAACCAAAAAAAAAAAAAAAAAAAAAAAAAAAAGAGATTTAAAAATTGTGGGGTTCTCTTGGGGTGTGGTTTTATTGTTATGCAAGATTGATTACTCAATCCTATTGACCCAATTAAGGGCAAATTCACATTAAAAGTAACATAGCATTGAGAAGTCTCACATTGTATTGATGCCGATATAAATAATAATGATGCATATATTATCATTAATCCACACATAATAAATAATGCCGTGTCTTAAAATATATACATTCTACGGAATGACTAAATCAAAGGTACTTAACACTTCTGTAATTTATTAATGATAACAACACATAAAATACCCTTTCCTTGTAAATGTTTTTACTTTGATTATTCCTGTCCTTTGGATGAAAGGATGCTCACAGAAGTTTACCTGTTATTGAAGACTGCATAGGTATCCTTCCACACCTACATTAGTTCTTATTTCTCACATTCTCTAAAAAATATAAATATATTGCATTCAAAGGTGCTGCTTGTTCTGGGCTATAGAGGAAGTGAAATACATGCATCACACAATAATATATGCTTTTTGTATTGCAAGAAAATTAGGCTTTTTTTCCCCTGTGCAATAAGAGACCATAGGTTGCTGTGTACTAGGCCAGATTACTTAGTTTCACCAACAGTGGAAGGAATATAAATAATTGCTAGTTGGAAAAGATATTGTTAATCAAAAAAAAATACCTTAAGAGGTAAATATTTTTCAAAAAATTTGAAATATTCTATAAATTAATCTATTATATAAGTACAATAGAAACAATTATTAATTTCAGCTAGTTTGCAAAACAATAACTATTATGTCAAAGTTCTTAGGAGAAGTTATATTTACCTGAAAAGATTAAGTTCAAACTAAGGTTTAAACAATCTATACATTTTTCACAAATTTAACCTTTTTTGTTCTCTACATGTTCTTATTTCTGCTATCTTGTTCTTCAATGTTCTTTTGTTATTAGTTCCAACTTGGTGTTGTGGCTCTTCTTGGGTATCAATATGACTGCATCTGGAATTGATTACTCCCCTAGGGGCTGTAACTCTTGTGAAGAAATAACTAATTAGTCTGTTCAGTAGTGGGTTTTTCAGTTTCCATGAGTATGTAAGCTTTCTCTTGTTTCTGTTGTTGTTTTGACCCAGCTTCAATTCTTTGTGGTCAGACACAATGCAGGGTTTTTTTTTTTTTCAATTTTCTTTTATTTGCTGAGACTTGCATTGTGTTTAAGGATTCTGTAAAGTTTGAAAAGTGCCAAGAGCTGCTGAGAAGAAGGTATATTACCGTTGACATGATGTGTAAATATCTGTTAGGTCCATTTGGTTTATGACATTGTTAAGCTCCGGGGTTTCTATGTTTAGTTTTTGTCTGAGTCACCTTTCTATTGGCAAAGTTTCCATGAGATCATGATTATTATTGTGTGATGGTCAATATGTGATTTTAGCTGTGACAGGGCTTTCTTTATGAATTTCTGTGTCCTTTTGTCTGATGAAAAATGCTTATAACTGTAATGCATTCTGGTGGATTTTTTTTTTCTTTGAGGAGCAGGTAGTATATTTAATTAGTTTTGGTTTGAAGTCTATTTTTTTCAGACATCAAAATGGCTACAGCAGCTTTGTTCTTGGTTACATGTACTTGGAATATCTCTTTGCATATGAGGTGCCTTCAACTCTTGATGTTACAATGCGTTTCTTGGATGAAGCCGAATGGTGGATCCCATTTCTGCATCAAATCTGTGAGTTTGCATCTTATTGTTGAGGCATTGACACAACTGATGTTAACTTTGTAGGTTCCCTTTTGTTGTGGTATTGTATGACTCCCCCTCTTTTGTTCTGCTGGACTGAGATTAATTATTTAATTGAATTAATTTATTCATTACTAAAAATAGATTCTTCTCTTATACAATATATCCTGACAGGTTCATCTTCCTCCACTCCTTTCTGCTCCCCTTCCCTTAACCCTTTTTCCCCAGGTCTGCTCCCTGTCTCATTCTCTTCAGAAAAGAACAATCCACCAAAATCAGCAACCAAATATGACAAAACAGGGCAGTATAAGACAAGGCAAAAGCCTCAAATGGAGGTTGGACATGGCGATGTAATAGGAAGAAAAGAGTCCCAAGAATAGATATACTTATAGGTCGTCAGAGACACACCTGCTCCCACTCTTAGGAGACTGACCAAAACACCAAGCTAACAGCCATAAAATATACACAGAGGACCTGGTGTAGACCCATGCAGGCCTCATGTTTTCTGCTTCAATCTCTGAGAGCCCTATGAGCCCTGCTTTGCAGATTCAGTGGGCCAAGTTCTCAAGGTAGCCTCCCTACCATCTGACTTCTACAATCTTTCCTCCCTGTCTTCCATAGGATTCTCTGAGCTCCCAAGGAAGGGACCAGGTAGAGATCTCTAATTTATGTCATCCCCTCTCTGCACAGTATTTGGTTAAGGGTCTCTGCACCTGCTCTCATCTGCTGCCAGAGTAAGCCTCTGTGATGATGACTGAACAGGTCACTGATCTGTGAGTATAGCAGAATATCATTAGGAATCATTTCTTTTCGTTCTTTTTTTTTCCCCCAGTCGTCTTTGGTTCTGTGATTCTCTTTGCTATCTAGAAAGTGGTTTCTGTCCATTCAGGCCGAGTAGGACCTAGGCCTCTTTTTGTGGTGTGGGTCTCAAGGTAAACTGGATGTTGGTTGGCCTCTCCCATGATTTCTGAGCCACCCTTGCTGAAGTACATCTTCCAGACAGGATAGATTGTAGGTAGAAAGTTTTGTAGCTGTGTTGGTGTCTCTGGGGATGGATCATAAGGAATGGAGGAAAAGATGGAGAAAGGCCTGCCTATATTCTACAGAGCTATGGATGAGGCTGGGTAATTGGAATTGGGGGGCAGAAAAGAGTAAACATTTCCTATCTGATTCCTGTAGCATGAATCTTTTTTTGTTTTGTTTTGTTTTGTTTTGTTTTGTTTTTCGAGACAGGGTTTCTCTGTGTAGCGTTGCGCCTCTCCTGGAACTCACTTGGTAGCCCAGGCTGGCCTCGAACTCACAGAGATTCGCCTGGCTCTGCATCCCGAGTGCTGGGATTAAAGGCATGCGCCACCACCGCCCGGCAGCATGAATCTTAAAAGGTCCTATTAACAAAAACAAACCCGGGGGAGCCAGGTATTGGGGTGAATTCTGAAAGGCCAGAGAAGCAGAACAAGCCACAGCTAACCTCCCCTTGCCAGCTTCTCAGCCCATCCTGTTTCCTCAGACTGAAAAGCCTCTGAGTCTTCATTCGCATGGATCTCAGCTGAGCTGCTGCTAAAAGTCTAAAAGCTTAAAAAGCCTCTAGTTCCTGGTCCTCACACTTTATATACTTTTCTGTTTCCTGCCATCACTTCCTGGAATTAAAAGTGCATGTCTTACAAGACCAAGCAAGACATGAGATCTCAAGTCCTGGGATTAAAGGAGTGTGCCACCTTGCCTGGCTTCCATGTCTATCTAGTGACTGTTCTGTTCTCTGACTCCAGTAAGTTTATTGGGGTGCACAATATATCAACCACAGGTTCCCATATAAGTGTGGCCTTCTGATTTTAAGGAGAGCAAGCCTGCAAGATTGGTAGCTGAAACTATGGGGTGGGTAGCCTGAGGAAAAAGGGCTGTAGGAGGTCTACTAAGAGCCCTAGGGATGGAGGAAGAAGAGGTTGCAGCAGGTAGTCAGTGACAGAGTAGGAGATAAGACTAGAATTGGGTTTGGAGGGTGGTAAGGGATTGAAAATTGTCTGTTTCCCTGGCTGGAGTGATCAGAGAGATTTCGGGGGTGGGGGGAGACTATCTCAGGTCTTAGTGAGCAAGAAAAAGGGCCATACTTAACTGTTTTTATTTGATTAGTTATAGTAATTTTCTTTCCAAATCTTATATGCAAATACTGTATTAGGTTATATCTCACTGCTAATCAATACATGTAAATTGAAAGCCGAGTTGTTCATTTCTAGTATCAAATTTTCTGTATGCAAGAAAAGACAATTAAAACTGTAAAAGACTAAATCTAATTTAATTTAGGGAATGCTATCTAATATTAGTGTAGTTTTATAAGTAGCTGTTCATATAATAGATTTTAGCAAATACTTGAAGATTTTACTAATTTTAGTGTAGGCATAGAAAATGAAATATAAAATTCAGACCTGTGATGGCTACTAAAACTTAAAAGAATATTAAACATATAAAAATAAAATGCAAAATAATTTGATTTTAATTTCACTTTTGGTATAGTTCAGGAAGAGTAAGAGATATACAAACATTCATGATGTATTTCATTATTGATTATTTTCAAGGAACATTACTCCATAAATCAAATATTTCAATATATCTAAATTATTCTCATCTTATTTGAGTTCTAGACAATTAATCTAGTTTTCTTTAGATGTACAGACACATGTTTAACTTATGACTTTGAACATTGCTGATATTAATAGTAAATGTGGTGTTTCTTACTCTACCACAGAACAAAAAACTTGTTAGAGTTCCTCATTGATTTCCAGTGATTTTGCGATTTCTGGCTATAGAATTAATACATAAATACATTGCTTTATAGGTACAATTTCAGGTCAGTATAGAAAATTAAAATAATATCTGGTGGAAAAGATAATAGTTGGTCACAAAAAAGAACGTGTTGCCTATTCTTGTTACAATAGAGCATGAAGATCATTTTCTGCTTCTCCTTCACATATAGCCACAAAATTTCTGAACAGAAAACACATGCACAGCATTCAGTCCTTGGCTTTGAAACTTGCTTACATTAGTTACTTCAATATTCTCCGTCTGTCAGCTCAATGGATAAACAGTAAATTTCTGTGACCATGTGTTGAAGATGGCAGCATCCCAGTATGAAATGATTCTTAATTTCTGAATCATCAGCTCAAAGATCGTGAACAAAAGACCAGAAAAACTGTTGGGGACATTATGTGCTGTAGAAGCAAATTTCTTTCATCATATAACTGTGTGTTTGTTTCATCTTCCATAATTACTCAATGATGTCTTCTACTAGTTAGAGTGTGCTTATTTAGAAGTCAATAGAGACAGTTTATCATGTATACTTATAAACTGTCTGGAAATTGCAAATGAGAATTTGATGTTTTAAAATTACATGTTAAGATGAAAATGAAAAAAATCTTATTAGTGTTGATCTTAAACTATTAAAATATTATTGAACATCTTTAGAATGTGTATAGTAGTCTCCTTTGTCTGTTTAGTACTATTCAATTACAGAGTTTAAACTATCTAATTTCCAAGAAGATTATAGTCCATGTGAAGTTATGTCAGATATCTTCAGTCTCCTTTGTTTTTCATTCTCACAAAAATATCTTTCTGTTTTTGACATATTTTCAAAGCTCCTCTTGAATCATGATGGTAGGCTATCTTTGGCTAACTCTTAATAAACTCATGGGGAAATACATATGACATTTTAACAAATAATAATTTGTATATCCTTTTAAAGAAAAATGATGTAAATGGTTAGATTTAATTGATTTAAATAGTAAAACTACAGATGTAAACAGTTAACAGAAACAAATGAATTTTGCCTAAAATGAATTACACTCATCTAAACTATTTTTGTTGCTGTTGTTGTTGGCGGTGGTGGTGGTGGCTTTTTGGAACTAGGTTTCTCTGTGTAAGAGCTTTGGCTGTCCTGGAACTCCCTTTGTAGACCAGGCTGGCACCAAATTCACAAACATCCACCTGCCTCTGCCTCCTGAGTGCTGGTATTAAAGGTAATGAGCTGCCATACTGAGCTTAATTTAATAATTTGTTATTAGATACAATGTGCTATTTTATACAGGTACATTTTGTAATATTTAATTCATTTTTAGTATTACTCTTTCATCAATCTTTTTTATGTTTTATTATAAATATTAAAATTTATCTTCTAGTATTATGAAATATTCACTGCATAAATTATTAGTAAATTCAAATAAGTGAAATGCCTCTTCTTTGAAGTAAGAATGATTATTTGATAAATTCAAATGTATTGTGGATGAAACTCCATGGATGAACACTTGCTCAGAAAATAGAAGTACTTGAGTTTTAGACACAGCAAGATAACAATAAAGCAATAATATTGGTAAATAAAATGATTAAATAATGCTAGTGGATGATGTAATAAGAGAATCATCAGATGGCATTTGGATGAATAAAATAGCAGATCCATTAAATAACATTATTTAATTCCCTAAAGTTATAATAGAACTGTCATAATCCAAGTTTGTCGTAACTAAGTCAAAGGAAATAATAAAAAGAAACAATGCCTTATTAAAAAAAGATTCTTCATACTGAAGTTTAAACAAAGAGTATGTATAAATGGGATTTTTCCATTTTTCTCATTTTTTTTTTGTCTTTTGTCTGTCCTGTTGTCTGTGGACTATGTTTTCTGTTGTGTGTTTCTGATGTCCCTCTATTCCCAACAAAGGACTTCCTTCTGTATTTAGTGAACAACATAGAAAAGCAGGTATAGGAAAGAAATGATTATTTATTTTCTACAGAAATATTTAACAGAGTTTGACTAGGGAAGAAGTTACTAACGTGATCCCAACTGAGTGAGAACAAAACTCAAGACCGCGGACACTATCCTGCATCCACATGTTTACAGCCTTAATTTTAAATATTTGTTTTCTTTAAACTTTCTTTGAAATTTCAAGAGCATGAAAGGATACAGGAGTAATGATATTAAAATGATGTGTTTATCTTAGGTTATCAAAATTGTTTATATTTTTAGATTATAGGCATATATGATCTATTTTGATGTATTATGGGAAGTCCAAAGCATAGTAAGGTTCCTTATACTGCATTCTTAAAGATAAGGTAAACTAAAACAGTCTGAATACCTGGTGGGAAAACAGTGAGTTAATAGTTAAAATGGTCTCAAGACATATTATTAACTTGGTTCCAAGGAAGTAAGATTGGAAGTATTTCCAGAATAAGGTAATCTGTAGAAAGTAGAAAGTGAAATAGCATATTGATGAGACATTTAACTTTGCAGGTGATTTATTTACTTGAAGTTGAAAATGCTTTATAAAATGAATACCATACATCTTTCTCTAATACAGCATATTAAACAGATCATTCTTCCCATCTAATTTTCACTCTATTTTTAAAGTGTATCTGACAGAGAAATGGGGTAAATTTATTTAACTGAATCATACTTTACAGTGATTTATATCCTGTCTTCAAAATGCCTACCTATTTAAAATTCATAAGACTTTTGCCTTACTTTCTTCATTAAGATCTCACTAATATTTCCCCGTGTTTCTGATCATTTTCCAAAATCTGTTGTTCCCCTGTAAGTTCTTTGCTTACATTGTTGTATTTGTTGTTAATATTTATCTGCACCATAATGTAAACATGGAAAATTTTTCCCACAAAATACATCTAGATGGCTTCCATATTTGTTCTAAAATTAACTTTTTAAAAATTTAAATCTCTAAAAGTTTTAGAATTCAAGTTTGTAAGAATTTTACTATTAACAGTATGTGTTGTAATCTGTGGTAGATCTCTGATTTCCACATCCCTAATTACTATCTGTTCAGCACAATGTCAATACAGTATTGTCTTTATTACTCAGGTTTTATATTGGTTCCTATACATACATCCTCTAAATACAGGGTTTTTGCCTTTCAAAATTGTTTAGATCATTTATATCTTTTTCTTTTTTAATAATTTATTTAACTTTGTTTTATGTGCACTACTGTGAAGATGTCAGATCTCCTGGAACTGGAGTTACAGACAGTGGTGAGCTGCCACATGGATGCTGGGAATTGAACCCAGGTCCTCTGGAAGGGCAGCAAGTGCTCCTAATCCCAAAATCATCTCTCCTGCCCCAATTTGTATCCTTTCTATGCAATTCAAAAACCAAAATCAGAATCTCCATTTCATAAATGAAAATGAATAATACAATTATAATTTTAAGTTAGTCATGTTAAAGATAACTGACATCTTTTTCTGTTATTACTATTGTTGTTGTTTTGGAAACAAGGTTTCTCTGTGTAGCTTTGGAGGCTTTCCTGGACCTCGCTTTGTAGACCAGGCTGGCCTCGAACTCACAGAGATCCACTTGCCTCTGCCTCCGAGTGCTGGGACTAAAGGCATGTGCCACCACCACCGGCCTGGCTCTATCAGTATTATTATTATTACAGTTTCCCCTCCTTGCTCTCCTCCCAGTACCCCCAACACGGCCTCTGCCTCGCCCCACCTACCATGTACTCCTCATTCTTTTCTATTCAGAAAAGCACAGTCCTCCTATGACTATCAACCAAACATGGCATATCAAGTTCCAGTCAGACTAGGCATTTTTGAAACCCAGTATTAGGAATAGGATCCCAAAAGCTGGTGAAAGAGTGAAAAACAGCCCTGCTAACACTGTTAGGAGTCCCAGAGGAAGACTAAGCCATACAACTATAACATACGTGCAGAGGGCCTTGGTCAGTCCTGTGCAGTTTCTCTGGCTGTCAGTTCAGTCTCTGTGGTCCCCCATGAGCCCAGGTTAGTTGATTCTGTGGTTTTTCTTTTGGTGTCCTTGACCCCTCTGGATCCTACAACCCTTAGCTGGAGTCATGCTCATAGATTCCTGCGAGTTTCCATTGCACTAGATTTCTAGCTTGTCCTTGAGATGTCCTCCAATTACAGTTGTCTTTCCCAGTATTCTCTCTCTCCATCCTCCTCTCACCTGATCTTTCCTGTTCCAATCCCCACTTCTCTACTTCCGCAGCCCCACACCCAGCACTCATGCACCCATGATGTCTATTCCAGTTACCATTCCTAGGTTAATCATGTGTCCCCCATTGAGAACTCCTTATTTCTTAGCATCTGTGGGTCTGTGAATTGCAGCATGCTTATGATTTATTTTACAGCTAATATCCAATTATGGAAGTGCATACCCTGTTTGTCCTTCTGGGTCTTGGTTACCCCACTCAGGATGTTTTTTCCTTGTTCCATCCATTTGCATGCAGATTTCACTGTTTTTAAAAGCTGAGTAATACTTCATTGTTTAAATGTACCACATTTTCTCTACCCATTCTTGTTTGAGGAACATCTAGGTTATATCTAGTCTCTGGCTATTACAGAGGAGCGTTCCCATTGCTCCACATCCTCACCAGCACAAGCAGTCACTTGTGGTTTTGATCTTAACCATTCTGACAAGTGTGAGATGGAATCTCAGAGTCATTTTGATTTCCATTTCCTTAACAGCTAAGTATATTGAACATTACTTAAGTAATTATCAGCTATTTGAGATTGTTCTGTTGAGAATTCTCTGTTTAGGTCTGTATTTATTTTTTAATTGGATTATTTGGGTTATGGGTTATTATGTATAGTTTTTTGAGTTCTTTATGTATTTTGAAAATTAGCCCTCTATCAGATGTGGGATTGGTGAAGATCTGTTCCGATTCTGTAGGCTGCTGTTTTGTCATTTTGAAAGCGACATTTACTTTACAGAAGCTTTTCAGTTTCATGAGATCCCATTTATGTATTGTTGATCTTAGTACCCATGTTACTGGTGTTCTGTTCAGAAAGCTGTCTCCTATGCCAGTGAATTCAAAGCTATTCCCCACTTACTCTTCTATAAGGTTCAGTGTGTTTTCTTTTATGCTGAGGTCTTTGATCCATTAGGACTTCAGTTTTGAGAAGGGTAATAGATATGGATCTATTTATATTCTTCTACATGTTGAGATCCAGTTACACAAGCACTATTTCTTTTTCCACCTTATAATTTGTCTTCTTTGTCAAAAAACAGGTGTCCATAAGTGTGTGGCTTTATGTCTGGGTCTTTGATTTTATTTAATTGATCAATTTATTGTACAATTTTTTTTTTTTAGCTATCCTGTTGTTTTTTTTTTTTTTTATTTTCCACATGTATATATGTATTGTTCTTTCAAGGTCTGTAAAAAGTTGTGTTGGAATTTTGATTGATATTTCATTGAATCTGTAGATAGCTTTTAGTAAGGTGGCTATTATGTTATGTTAATCCTACTGAACCTTGAGCATGGGAGATCTCTCCATCTTCTGATAGCCTCTCAAATTTCTTTCTTGAAGATTTTTGTTAGATGGGTCTTTCATTGCTTGGTAGAATTACAGGTATTTTATCATATGTGTTGCTATTGTGAAGGGTGTTGTGTCTCCAATTTTTTCTCAGGTCATTTATTGTTTGTACATAGGAGGGACACTGATTTTTTTTTCAGTTAGTCTTGTATCCAGCCACTTCACTGAATGTATTCATCAGCTGTAGGAGTTCCCTGGTAGAACTTTTGGGTTCACTTATGTATGCTATCATAGCATCAGTAAATAGCAATACTTTGACTACTTCCTTTCCAATAAGTATCCCCTTGATCTCCTTTAGTTTTCTTATTGCTCTAGCTAGAACTTCAAGTGCTATATTGTCTAGATATAGAGAGTGGACAGACTTGTCTTGTCCATAATTTTAATGTAATTATTTTAATTTTCTATCCATTTAATTTGATGTTGGCTATCAGCTTGTTTTATACTGCCTTTATTATGGTTAAATATATCTCTTGTATCCTTGATCTCTCTAAGACTTTTATTATGAAAAGGTACTGGATTTTGTCAAATGCTTTTTCAGCATCTAATGAGATGATCATTTTTTTTTTCTTTAAGTTTGTTTATATGATGCATTATATTGACAGACTTTCACATGTTCAACCACCCCGGCATCACTTCAATAAAGCCTTACTTGATCAGGATAGATCATCGTTTTTATATGTTTGGAAATTGGTTTGTGTGCATTATTGAGTATTTTTAGATCACAGTTTGTGAGGGAAATTGGTCTGTAATTCTCTTTCTTTGTTGAGAGATTATGTTGTTTCAGTATTAGGGTAAATGTGGCCTCAAGAAATGAATTTGGAATTATTCATTCTAATTCCATTTTGTGCATTAATTTTTGGAGTCCTGTTACTATGTGTCTCTTGAATCCCTGATTGAATTCTACACTAAAGCCAATGAGAGGGCAGTAAAGCAAAGCATATAAAGGTGTAGGTAAACAGGAAGTAACTCACATTTGGAAGCTGTAGAGTTGGTGAGATAAGGTTGGCTGTTGGCTTTTCCTATTTCCCTGATTTCTGAGGCTTTTAACCCTATATTTGGCTCCATGTTTTTTATTTAATAAGACCATTTAAAAATTCATCTACAAAAATGCTCTTCAAATCTCTAACTCTTTCTAATTTTGTTGACTGCAATAAACTTATTTCTCTTGGGGTGGTTACATTTCTACTTAGCAGCTCTCCTTGGTAGATATTCCATGACTCTGGTATCTCTAACCTATCATGGTCTTTAAGGCAATCCAGGCTTCAACTGCACAGTTTAATGCTGTGATCTCTCTAGGCCTCCATGCAGGGACACACCTGACATAAACCTGGCATCAGAGGTTTTCCTCAGTCACAGAAGGAGACTCCATAACTACTTTCTTCTATCCTTCAGTCTAAAACCAGAGTTATGTGGCTGAAACTGTCAAGGTTTTCTGGTTGCTGTGGCCGGACTATGACCCCTTGTTCATTTATCTTCACCACCTTCTGTTTAACATGGGTTTGTTCTTAGTTTTTTTTTTTTTTTTTCTGTGAAGAGAAACCATGGCCTTGGCATTTCTTATAAAGAAAAACATATAATCAGGGCTGACATTCCAAGACAAAACCATATTAAATGATACCTATTCACAAATACAGCCCTAAAGAAAGCTCTAGAAGGAAAAATTCCAGGCAATAGATAACTCCACAGCAGTAAATCCCAAAGAAGAGAAATACACACACACACACACACTAACACAAAAAATTGATAGAAATTAACAACCACTGGTCATTAATATCCATCAATATCAATGGACTCAATTCACCTATAAAAAGATATGGGCAAACAGAATGGATACAAAAGCATGAGCCATCTTTCTGCTGCATACAAGAAACATACCTCAACTTCAAAGACAGACATTACCTCAGAGTAAAAGGCTGGAAAAAGACTTTCCAATCAAATGGCCCTAAGAAACAAGCTGGTGTAGGTATCCTAATATATAACAAAATAGACTTCAAAACAAAATTAATCAAGAGAGATTGAGAAGGACATTACATATTCATCACAGGAAAATCCATCAAGATGAAGTCTCAATTCTGAACATTTATGCCCTGAATACTAGGGCACCGAGATATGTAAAAGAAACACCACTAAAGCCAACACATTAATAGTGAGTGACTTCAACACCCTACTCTCACCAAGGGACAGACCTGCCAGACTGAAATTTAACAGAGAAATAAGGGAACTAACAGATGTTATGACTCAAATGTACTTAATAGATATCTACAGATATTCCACCCCAACAAAATAGGAATATACTTTCTTCTCAGCACCCCAAGGAACCTCCTCTATAATTGACTGCATACTCAGTCACAAAGCAAATCTCAAAAGATACAAAAAATTTGTTTTTATTTTCTTTGCTTTTATTTTGGCAGAGGAAGAGGAGAGAAAGAGGGAGAGGAACAGAAGACAGAAAAAAAGTGAGAGAGAAGATTAAGTTGGGTGGGAAAGTAAGTGAAGAAGATCTGGAAGATATTAGTGGATGAGAAAGAATATGATCAAAATATCTTGAATAAAATAATTTTAATGGAAATAAAATTATTTAAAAGTGGTATATGACCTGAGACAGGTGTGTCTCTTTGTGTTTGTTTCTTGTGGTTTTTATTTTTCATTTGTTTAATTCTAGTTTGTTTTACTAAATTTCTGTGTGTTGTTTCTTGGTGCTTCTTATACAATATATACAAAAATACCACTAATTTTATCCCCAAACAGAGTTTGTCAATATTTGGAAATAGTGTTATTAATGCTTTTGAGAAATGCATTCTTATTTTGTGTTTATGCCTGTTATATACAAACATAATTAGGTTTGGTTACATTGCCTTGTTTTCCTATGAACATGCTAAACACAATTTTGTAATGTCTTTGATTTTAAAACAATTATGTAAGAAACTTTAAATATCTAAGCTCAGACAAACTTTACTGACTCTGTAACTACTGGAACTTCATCAGAATGAAAGCCAGCTAGAAGGGTAGACCTGTTATCTTGCTCTTGAGTTTGGTGAAAATTTCAATCTTTTTATAATGAATATAAAACCTAATGAAGGGTTTTGATCACTGTCATTTATATTGCCTAGGCCATTACTTGCTATCTTTATTATCACAAAAACAAGAATTCTTTTAGTAGGAATTTCTTGTTAATTTTGCTTAGTCATTAGTGACTTTATGGAGAGAATTGCATGAACTTTTTTCTGTTCATAAACTGAGACTTATGACTACTGCATGTGTTTTGGTTCTAAATTAAAGTGCACAGTCCTTCACACTTTTAGAAGTAACTTGACCTTTTGTAGATAGGAGGTTATAGGTCAATTGACTATTATGTTAGGCTCTTCATCTCCCTCTTCCTACTTCCTCCTCCCTCCAGTTCTGGCTCATAAATTTAATCTCTGGTCTACTGCATGGAGCCCACTATGATATACCACCTTGGTTCAGGTGCAAAGCAATTGACCCAGACGAGGCATTCAAATCTGTGAGCAAAAGTAATGCTTTCTTTTTTCTAAGTTGATGACTTCAGGTGCTTGTTTTTGTGGCAACAAAAACCATTGCAAAATTCATTGAAATGGTGTGGAATTATTAATCAATTTCATCTTACAATAAGCCCTATGAATTATTTTGGCTGCCATGGAGATACACTGTAAACTGTTTTGTGGGCATTAATTTTTTTTGTAATTTTTTCTTTTGTTTTCTAATATTAGTTATTATGCTGAGTCCTTCTTTACTAGTATTTGCAGAAAGTTCTCAATTACCCATATTTGTTATGATGCAGGTGAACCAATGTATTTAATAGTTTAAGAATAGAACAATTTTGTTTTTTTAGCATTTCCTGTTATTTATCTATATACTATTTTCTTTTCTCCTTTGTAAACTTTCTAGTCTTTAATTTTTAGTAAAAAATAGTGAATATAAACATTTTAATTTAGACTTCCATGGTATATTTTTAACCATAATCATTCATTAACTATATTTTGTATATTTCTAGTCATATTCAATGTATTTTTATATCTTCCATTGTACTTTTTTCTTTAATTAGTGATTGATTTAAAACTCTAGTTTCTGCCCAGTTATACTGTGAATAACATTGGTATTGATTTAAAATTTTACAGTAAGTCATTTTTACTATTTTATATTGTATGCCTGTGAGAATTACTACACAATTATTATATCATCTTCATTTAGAGAAATATTACTATTTTCTAATTCAGTGTGGTGCACTTATTTAGGTCAAACTGAATGTTGTCATAATTTGGTTTTTCTATATTCCTGTTAATTTTCTTCATGTTGATTCTAGTCATAACTAGAAAAAGAAATTTCCAATCATAACTTTGGTCTATTTTTTACTGAGTTTGGAAAAGTATATGTGAACTCATTTATTTATGACTGTGCAAACTTCCTGTGTACATTATTAAGTTATGAAAATAAAATGTGTGTTAATTTCTGACAGTATTAGTTTTTCTGTAACTCACTGCTCTAATCTTAAAACACTTAATGCTAAGATGACCCAGTGAGTAAAGGTGCCAGCCACCAAGTCTGAGAACCATATCTTCACACATGGGAACCATATAATCCAGTAGCTTCTTCTCCAGTGTGTGGAATACAAGACTCCTACTGGCCCTCTGACACAAACACAAATTAATGAATAAAACACCTCTTTTGTTATAAATAAATTTCTCATTGTGTCTTTAAATCTTATAGAATAAACATTGTAGTCACATACAAAATGACAGTGAACTTTATATTCAATAGCTTTCAAATATAATATCCAATGCAATAAATTCAATTATTGATATGCATGGTTTAATGACCTTGTTACTGTTTTTAAGGTTAAGATTTGTCTGTTTCTAAGCCGTACAATGGTTGCACGTGCCTTTAATCCCATCACTCTGGAGGCAAATTCGGGTGAATCACTGAGTTCTAGGGCAGCCTGTTCTACAAAGCAAGTTCCAATGTAGTCAAAGCTACACAAAGAAACCCTTTCTCAAAATGCCCCCCCCTACAAAAAAGACTTGTTTCTTGCCTTTTCAATTCTTGTGTTTGTTTTTTGTTTGTTTTCTTATTTGCTTTTATTTTTTTTTATTTTTAGTTTTGTTGTTGTTGTTGCTGCTGGAGTATGTAAAACTTATTATTACCATTCCTTAATCTTCACTCAAAACATGCATTTTAATAGTTCATGTGTGCTAAACAAATCTTTCAAGTATACAATTTCATTTCACCCTAGTGTTATTGAACCTTTTCATTTGCAATTTTGTTATAGTTATGGGTGTGACATCTTTATATGATTTATTCATTTGTTCATTATTTTTTTCAATTTATTTTTATTAATTAATTCTTTTTACAACCCATTCATAGTTATACCCTCCTATTCCCTCCCTACATCCTTCCCTCTTACCCTACACCTGTAGCTTAATTTTCCTGCCTGGCCCACAGTCAGGATATATCTCACCTGCCAGTCCCACAGCCTCTCAGACCCGACCAAGTAAACACAGAGACTTATGTTGCTTTCAAACTGTATGGCCGTGGCAGGCTTCTTGCTAACTGTTCTTATAGCTTAAATTAATCCATTTCCTTTAATCTATACCTTGCCACATGGCTCGTGGCTTACCGGCATCTTCACAAGCTGTTTCTCATCATGGCGGCTGGCAGTGTCTCTCTGACTCAGCCTTCCACTTCCCAGCTTTATTCTCCTCCTTGCCCCGCCTATACTTCCTGCCTAGCCAACGGCCAATCAGTGTTTTATTGATTAATTAGCAACACATTTGCCATACATCCCACAGCATAATTCTTAATTTTTTCCAAAATGAAATAAAGAGAAACGATGTAACATTTCAGAACTACACTGAAGCTTTTTCCTTCCCAAGACTTCAAGTCCCTGTTTCTCAGCATTGCAAGATCAAACCCCACCTAGCTTACTTGTGGACAAAGCAACCAGTTGCTATCAAGAAAGCGAACAGTCATGGACTGCTTTCTGTTGTCTTACCTGGTTTGCTCACTACTCACAATTGCTCTTTTTTCAAATCTCCCCTTTGTGCCTCTATGTATTGGATTCCTAGTCCCTGAAAATGCTCTGTCTGGAAATTTCTAGCAGGGACATTTATTCAACATTCAGGACTGAATTTGATATCATCTGTTCTAAGATACTTAAAGTATCTTTAATATATCCCCTAACATTCTGAATATTTATTTGTTAGAATGTTAATTCTGTTTTAGGAAAATCCCCAGCTTATTTTTCTATAGTTAACATTGCAGTGTAAATGTCTTTTGAAGGAATAAAATTTTATATATCTGTATCCTAAATTCCAGAAAGATAAAATTTAACAATTTAACAGCTTTTTTTACAATTACAAATTTAGTGAATTATATAAAGATATTCTTAGACAAACAGCTATCTTTAGGAAGTGAAACTCATGATCTCAGTGATCTTTTTGTTGTTCACCTAACATTATCTCTTTAAAACCGTACTAACAAACTTGCAGCCCTCCATGAATAAGACATGCTGTAAAATGTGAATTCTGCCTTTAGTAACATTAACTCTTTCCTGAAAGTGCTACCATATCTCCTTTCCCATATTATTATGAACTTGTCTACGGATAACAACTTTTATAGTCAATATATATTTACAGTACTGTGGACATTCAATACCCTGTAGATGTGAAACTTTAAACTTATCTATATTCCGTGTTCATAGCATATACTTACTCTGGGTAATAGGTAGGATAAGAATAAAATTTAATGTGTACTCATCTATGAAAATCATCTTTTCTATATAAATGATAATGTGCCCAGCACAACTTTTCTGCAGGTAGAAAACCAACATAACAGTTTTATGTGTCTTCAGTATGAAAATAGGGATGTATTATTTCCGGGACAAATTTCAGATTTAGCAAAGCATACAACACATTCTAGACAGTGATTTTCTCCAAAGCAATCTTTCAGAAAAATTCTGAGTGAGAAAATATTCTACAGAGTACATAAATAAAAAATGTGTTTCTGTATCGACAGCCGTAGCAAAATCAGCCATTGGAAGGAGATTCATGTATGCTAATAAGAGCTGATTAGACTGAGTGAGACTTTCAATCAGACTTTTCTGTGTCATTTCGGTTAGGCATCTGAAGACATTATTGTAGCATACCCAGAAATTTAGGGAGGGATTAACACTTTCCCCTTTTTGGTTGAATCTCTGTATGACATGTATCATACACTAAATAAAGAGTTGAAAGTAACTAACATGATGCTTTCAAAATAGTTTACAAATTAAAGTTTTTGAATCTTATTTGTAATACACTATGATATTGTATATTTTACAATAAAAGGATTGTTCAAATGCACTAAAGTGAGATCCACAGTGTTTGCTAGGGTATTAGCAATAGTCTACTCTCACACTCTCACAGTGTATGTGATTTAAAATTTGCTTATTCAATTGATTATTCATGCATTTAACTCATAAATAATAACACATACTTTACATATAGTGGTTATCAGTTGTTCAATTTTATATATATTTGCTCACTTGAAGAATACCCACTTGTATATATCACCCAACTATATTTTTTCATTCACATGCTGATGATAAAGACCATCATAGTATATTCACCAAAATCCATGCAAGATTATCAAAGACCACTGAAACTGAATAATGAATTTAAATTCCATATAGTACCTTTGATTCTTTTTTGAGGAATTTGCCTTTTAATTTCATAACAAATAGATACCATATGGTTAGATACTTGTCCATGAAGAATGATATCTAGTTTATTTAAATTATTTTTTCTAAAATAACATGTTTATATATCTAGAAAATTATCCACTATATATCCTGCAGACATTAAAACCAGAGAGCTACTTGCAAACCTAACCAGGGAAATATTAGTTTTATTATTACACAATTAGGAAAAAGAGTAACATGCCTGCCATAATAATTTAGGACTTTTTTACTTACCTAGTCTTTCATGCCAGCATAGTAGAATCCTAAGGTAACATTTGTATCCACCAAACAATAATGTTATATATTCTTTACATCCTTTAATGCTTTTTTACTGTACACTGGAGAAAATGTGGATGACATTGTGACCATTTTGCTCATAAAGTTTAACAGTAGAATTGATGCTTTTTATTGTTTTCCTTTTTTATAGTAGATGCCCATGTTTTATATTCAATTTCAGGGCATATACAGAGTAGAATAGTTATTTTGCTGAGTTTTACACAAACAATATGACTTCAATTTGGAAAGATTTTTTTAACTAGTCAATTTACATTATCATTTTTACAAACTAATGTACATTTTTCAAAGCAATTTATATATGATTAAGTATCTATTGTTTCCCTTTTATTGAGAATAGATTATTTTCTCATACAATATACCCTGATTACAGTTTTCCTTCCCTCTACTCCTCCCAGTTCCTCCCTACCTCTCCTGTTATCTGACCCATTCCCTATCTTTCTCTTATTAGAAAAGAAGACTTCTAAAAGAGCAGCAAAACATAATAAAATAAAATATAAAAATATAAAACCAAAAGCATTCCATCAAAGTTAGATAAGGAAAAACAATAGAAGGAAAAGAGCCCCAAGAGAAGGCATAGGAGTAAGAGACCCATTTGTTCACATACTCGTACGTCTCATAAAAATACTAAACAGAAATCTATAATATATACTCAGAAGAACTGATACAGACCTATGCAGTCCCTGGGCTTGATACTTGGGTCTCTTACTTTCAGCTTATTTAGTGGTCCTTATTCTTCTGGTATTCTCCATTCCCTTTGTCTCTTAGAAATTTTTGAACCACCTTCTACAGGGTTCCCTGAGCTCTGGGAGGAGAGATTTGACAGAGAAATCCCATTTACATCTGAGTATTCCAAGGTCTCTCTGCATAATATCTGGTTGTGTATTTGTTTCCAACTGATTAAGGAGGATGCTTTTCTGATGATGGTTATGAGAGGCACTGTTCTATAATATAGCATGTTGTAGAATATTATTCTAAGGTGTTTTACATTTGTTTATGCTGTGGAACATTTGTTTAATGATGTAAAGATGTGTTACATTCTTTCATGCTGCATTAGTTTAACTCTGTGAAGCTATGTTATTGTGCCTGTCTAAAACACCTGATGGTTTAATAAAGAGCTGAATAGTCAATAGCAAAGTAGGGGGAAAGAAAGGCAGGGTTAGCAATAATTAGAAGAAGAAATATGGAAGGAAAAAGAAAAAAAAAGCAAGAAAACAAAGAGAAAAGGATGTCGGGGCCAACCACACAACACCTGATGAATTAATGAAGAGCTAAATAGTCCATAGTGAAACAGGGGAAAAGATAGTCAGCGTTAGCAATAAACAGAAGAAGAAATCTGGGAGGAAAAAGAAGAAAGAACAAGAGAACAAGGAGAGGGGGATGCCAGGGGCCAGCCACACAGCTACAGAATCAGCAACAGAGCAAGAAATAAAGAAAGAACGGTATATAAAATTGAGAAAGATAAAAGCCCCGAGGCAGAAGATAAATGAGATCATTTAAGTGAAGAAAAGCTAGCTAGAAACAAGCCAAGCTAAAAGCCAGGCATTTCTAATTAAGACTAACCTTCCATGTATGGTTTATTTGGGAGTTTGATGGGGATCCCCCAAAAGACCAAAGAGCCAAAAGAGTAAGAGAGGAAAAAGATCCAACAACAATAGCAGAGTATCATTAGGAATATTTTTTAATTTTTTTTAAGACCAGTAATATTTGGATTCACCCTCAGGCTCAGAACTACCTGGTCTCTGGCTCTTTGTCACCCAAGAAGTGCTGGGTATGAGTTCTATTTCATAAAGTGGGCCTTAAATCAAATCAGACATCGTTTGGCTACTCCCACAAGCTTTGTGCCATAATTGCCCTTACATATTGTGTATTTAGGACAGTATTGCAGATCAAAAGTTTACTGTCTGGATTAGTGTTTCTGTTTTGGTAGCCTGCAGAACACCTTCCTGCACCAAAAGACAAGAACTTTGGGGTGAAAGTTCCATGTAGGCACCAGCTCAACCTTTCCATGTTCAATGAATTGTGTGGGTATTGTCTTCAGCAATGGGGTTTGTGGAGATCGATCTATTGTCTTGACAACAACCTGAGTTATTTGGAGACTCCAATGGACTCCACCAAAAACTCAAGTGTATGTAATCCACTCCTAGTACTGGGAACTTGATTGGAAATAAGAGATGGGCAGTTGGGACTCTGTCTCCCCCATTATTTGGAGACTTCATTAGAATCACCTTTACATATTTTTAAAAAGGGACTTGACCCACATATCCAAAGCTACAGAATCTCCACAACACAGGACACCAGTGGGATGTCCAGAAAGAGTCCTAGTGGTGACCCAGCATCAGACATGTAGTGGAGACCAGGTACCTCAAACCAGACTAATGACTCTTTACAAAGAACACTTGCAAGTAGAGATGTATGGACCAAGGAGTATATAGCTTGACTTGTTGGGTTGCATTGCAGTTTCCATGATGAGATTTTTAATTCCTTCCTTTTTTTAAATACATTTTTCTCATTTTATTTTTTCTCTTGATTTTTTGTTTTATTGAGGGGTACAGGAGGAGAGGTCAGATGTGAAGGGGTAAGGAATGAATGGTGTCAAGATACATGATATGAAAAATATATAGAATAAGTAAATTTTATTAATTGAAAAGAAAAAAAATTCCACTGCACTAGTATTCCAAACAGCTCCTCACAAAGCTTCTCAATTTTAGCTGTTTTTATCCACATTCCTTCCTGAAACCCCATCTCTGCTCCTGCTCACCATCTGACCTTCATGGTCTAGTCGTCTAAAACCTGGCCACACATGGAATCTACACTTTCTTCCCTTCCTGGGGAGATCCATGTGTTCTACCTAGTCCCTTCTTCAATACATATTCCTCTCTTGGTCTACAGATTATATCTATGTTATCATTTTCTTAATGACTAATGTCTCCATATCAGCAAATGCATACAATATTTATTTTTCTGGCTCCGGGTTACCTCACTCAGGATGATTTTTTTCTAGTTTCAGCCATTTACCTGCAAATTTCATGATGCCATTTTTTAAGAGCCTAGTGATAATACATTGTTTCAATATATCACATTTTCTCTATCCACTCTTCTGTTGAGACTCATTTACATTGTTTCCAATTTCTGGATATTATGAATAAAGCCACAATTAACATGTTTGAGTAATTGTCCTTGTGGTAGACTAAAGTATCCTTTGGGTATATGCCCAAAGTGGTATAGCTGAATCTTAAAGTAGATTGATTCTCATTTTCATGAAGGATAAGCACATTGATTTCCTTATGATTGTACAAGTTTGCACTAACCCTAGCAATGTATGAAGGTTCCTCTTATTCCACATCCATACAGGCATGAGCTTTCACTTGTGTTATTAATCTTAACCATTCTGACAATGTAACATTGAATCTCAATTTACAGCAATCATTCTAGTAGTTTAGTGATTGAAGAAAGAACTGTCAACAGTGAAATCTATTAAGAAGTCATTTTCCTGAATGACAATCAGAGGTTAGTACTTCACAATTCTCTTGGGTGTATCCCAGAAGTGGACAAGACCTAAGACAGACGTTATAAGTAAAATGGAGAAAAAGGAATATTCCACACTAATACTTCATTAAATAAACTCTGACATGTAGCTATTCCAGAGTTTATTTTAACCAATGAGAAATGCTTCGCTTTTGTAGAGCCTCAGACAGCATGATAATAGTCCTATATTTTCCTCAAATTTAAGCCACATTGCTGTTTCTCTCTTCATATTTATTATGCAGATTCAATCAACTTGTAGGTAGGGAACTGCGCTGTAGCAGTTGAATGCTTAGTGCTGGAAATAATTTCGTTTGTGATGAATAAGATGTTTTATATGTAACAGATTTGAATTTTTTTCAAATAGATTGTTGATTTCAATAGAAATAACTTGATCATATGTGTTCTACAACATAAAAAGAGGCAATAAGTGTTTATTCTCTGTCTGTCGTTGTGATAATACTAAAAAGCACTGCTTGTAAAAGGTGATTTTATGATAGATCTTCTTTGGGCACATCTATTGTAATTTAATTTTTATTTTATTTGGATCTACATTTTTGTGCAGTTAATGTGTAAATATTTGCCTTAATAATTTAAGTAGATTTTGTGAGTATCAGTAAGGTGTGTGATATTGATTGAAACTAAAGCTGAAGCTTCAAAGACGGCAGATTGACGCATCTTGTCACCTTCACATTCATGATGTAGAGACAAAAGAAAATGAGATTTTCAAGTACCCTGAGTACATAATGAGATCAGGCCAACCTCAGCTATTAAACCTTATCCAAAAAACAAACAAATAAAAAAAATAAAAAGGCACCCATGGACTGTTCACACAGACATCTAGTTCCAGCTACTTTAGGTTTTGAACGCAACCCATTGGCAAACACAAGGCTTTTGTGGCTATTATATATATATATTATATATATATATATATATATATATATATATATATATATATATATATATAGAGAGAGAGAGAGAGAGAGAGAGAGTTGTCATTTTTTAAACAAATGAATATATTACTTGTAAATATCTACATAGAATTTTTTATTGATTTTTATATAACCAAGAAAGACACTGGAATTTTGGGTTTTGTATCAACACAAAACATAAATTTAAATTTAGACTGTATCACATACTGCATGTTGGTAATGTCAGAGGTGGTACATGCTCTGTCAAGGGTTTGGATAATGTAAAATACATACTTGTGTACAAATGTCTTTCCCATGAGTGCAATGTATAGACACTAATACAAAAAAAAGAAATTGCTAAACAGCTTAGAGTTTAAAACATAGTCTAATGCAGAAAAAGAAATTATATTTTTTCCTTAAAACATTTTTTTTAATTTTGCAATACAATTCAGTTCCACATATCAGCCATGGATTCCCTTGTTCTCCCCCCTCCAGCCCCCCTCACCTTCCCCCCAGCCCACTCCCCAATTCCCACCTCCTTCAGGGCAAAGCCTCCCCGTGGACTGAGATCAACCTGGTAGATTCAGTCCAGGTAGGTCCAATCCCCTCCTCCCAGGCCGAGCCAAGCGATCCTGCATAGGCCCCAGGTTTCAAACAGCCATCTCATGCAATGAGCACAGGACCCGGTCCCACTGCCTGGATGCCTCCCAAACAGATCAAGCCAATCAACTGTCTCACCCATTCAGAGGGTCTGATCCAGTTGGTGACCCCTCAGCCATTGGTTCATAGTTCATGTATTTCCATTTGTTTGGCTATTTGTCCCTGTGCTTTATCCAGCCTTGGTCTCAACAATTCTTGCTCATATAAACCCTTTTCATTCTCGCTAATTGGACTCCCAGAGATCCACCCGGGGCCTAGCCATTGATCTCTGCATCCAGATCCCTCAGTCGTTGGATGGGGTTTCTATCATGACAATTAGGGTGTTTGGCCATCCCATCACCCGAGTAGGTCAGTTCGGGCTGTCTCTCAACCATTGCCAGCACCACCAGGGAGGCTACCTGGAAAACAGGTCCCCAAGAAAGACACGGGGATCACCCAATGACGGAGAAATGGAAGAGATCTACATGAACAGCCTGGACATGAGTGGGGGTAATGAAGGGCGAGGGTCGAGGTAAAGAGAGCTTGGGGGAGCGGGAGATCCCAGCTGGATCAACAACAGAGAGGGAGAACAAGGCATAGGAGACCATGGTAAATGAAGACCACATGAGAATAGGAAGAAGCAAAGTGCTAGAGAGGCCCACAGAAATCCACAAAACATGGGTTTTTAATCAGTACTAGTATTTGCAGGGAATGAGGTTCAGTTGAAGCAGTAAATTGAAGTTCCATCTGCCTGAATTTAAAAGGCACTAACAATGTTAAATGTCTTATTATTTTAGTACAGAGACAAAAAGGATGAATAGAATGTCTGGCAGGCATTTCTTTTTTTCCTGAAATAAAATATGGGTGAATTGTCACTAATAGAACTGCTCACCATAGAAAACAGAATGTTGCTGAGTTCACAGAACCATTCACAACTGCATATCAGGAACATAAAATATCACTCTAGAAAAATACCATTTTAATGTAGCATAAAATAATACAATTTAATCTCTAAGCAGGCATGACACAGAAGGAGGCCAGCCGAGTTACTCTCCTTTGTTCAGTTAATAATCTCCATGATATTTGCATTAATGTGGAATTGTTATTTTATATACAAACTGACTCATTACAAATATTTCTTTTTGTACAAACTTAGCAGCATTATCTTAAATTAAAGAGAAATATGTATGTCTGTTGTACAACCTTCTCTACACATCAAAATATTAAATGATGAATAAGAATACTAAGTAACATTTGGTAAAGCAGGCCAGAAGAAAATCTTTATTTGAGTCAGATTAATATTTCAAACAATAAAAGGGTTACATCGTTATTCAGAGTTCCAAACCAAGTTTATAACTTAAGGATGTTTTTTTATTAAAGTATCAGTCTTTTTATACCATATGTTTCAGTGAATTTTAAAAATAAATCAGGACACTAAAATGCTCTTTACAAATTGTTGTCTTTTTTGGGGGGTGGGGGTTGAGACAAGGTTTCTCTGTGTAGCTTTGCGCCTCAAATTGTTATCTTATTACATATGTAATATAAAAGTTTGAATGTAGAGCTGGTATATTTGAAATCTATCACAGAAAATATAAAATATATTCATCATGTAATTATCTTAAACTTATATAAATATATATATTAACAATTACAGATGTTATATATTTCATTTTATTAAATTCCCCAATAATGTATTTGTAACCCCTAAAATACATTATAAATTATATAGTTGTAAGATTTTACATATTTTACAACCATATACATATATGTATGTGTGTATATGCTTTTAATAGCAATGCATTAAAGTTATACCTATGTACAAGAATATTTATAGTTTTGAAAGTTGATTTAAGTGTTCTAAAAATATGCGACTTTGTAAAACATGATTAAATCTCCCTTAAAATCAATTTACCAATATGCGAAATTTTTAAAACAAGGAGTACAGTGATAATGTGTTGCAAGGTACTAAGTACTCATATTAACTGTGACATATTAATGTAAGGAAAGAGAATGTTTTCTTTTTCTTTTGTTTTTTCATTTATTTTTCTCTCTTAGAGTACATCCCTCTGCTACTCACATCTCCGGATTTCTCTTTTTTTCTTTTTGGTTTTTTGAGACAGGGTTTCTCTGTGTAGCTTTGTGCCTGTCTTGGAACTCGCTTTGGAGACTAGGCTGGCCTTGAACTCACAGAGATCTGTCTGTCTCTGTCTCCAGAGTGCTGGGATTAAAGGCATGCACCTATTTCTCTTCTCCCCAAGATCTAAAGCACTCCTCTTCCTTTCAGAAAAGAACAGGCCTTCCAGGAATATCAGCTGAACAAGGCATAACAATATCCAACAATTCTAGGCATGTAACCCTCATATCAGGGCCGGATGAGGCAACCCATTAGGAGGAAAAGTGTCCTACAAGCAGGTGAAAGAGTCAGAGACACGCCCATTCCCGCTGTTAGGAGTCCCACGCGAATACCAAGTTAAACAACTACAGAATGTACAAAGAGGACTTAGCACAGATACATGCAGGCTCTGGTGATTGCCACTTCAATCTCTGTGAGTTCCTATGAGCCATGCTTAGTTAATTCTGTAGGCTATGTTCTAGTGGTGTCTTCATTTCCTCTGGCTCCTACAATCCGTCACCCCCTGCCTCTGTGGGGTTCCCTGTGGCGTTCTGCCTAATATTTGGCTGTGGGTCTCCGCATCTACTCCCATCACTGGCCAGAGGAAGCCTCTTTGATGAATACTGGGCTAGGTACCCATCTGTAAGTGTAGCAGATTGTCATAAAAACATCTTAAGAAATCATGTCATTGACATATTTCTTTTCTTTTCTTTTGGTCAGTAATCATGTTTGGTTCTATACTAGATCTCTGGACCATCTAGCTTTCAGTTCCAGTTCCTGGTCATCCAGGTAGTATTGGGCATAGGCTCCCTCCTGTGGCTTGGGCCTCAAGTTAGACCCGTTATTGGTTGGCTACTCCCACAAGCTCTGAGCCACCATTGCCCCAACACATATTGCAGGTAGGACAGGCTGTGCGTCGAAAGTTTTGTGGCTGAGTTGGTTTTATTGTCCAACCACTGCAAGCCTTGGGTAGGTGCAGAAGTTTGCCAGTTCAGGTTCTGTGTCCTCTATTACTAGGGGTCTTCACCAGGGTCCAGGAAGTTTCCACTGCACTAGGTTTCTACATGGACCCATAACTGCCCCCGATTCCAGTCATCTCTCCCCATAATCTCTTCCTCTGTCCATTCCTCTCCCATCTAATCTCTCCTGTTCTCATCCCTACCAACCCTTAGTCCTCCTGCAAAATTTATTCTATCTCTCCTTCCCAGCAAGATCCACAAGTCCCCCTAGAACCCTCCTTGTCAACTAGAGTCACTGTGTCTTTAAATTGTACCATAATTACCCTTTATTTAACAGCTATTATCCACGTTTTTTTTAATATTTGTGTCATTCATATCAAGAATCTCGATCCCATTAATCTCCCTGTCCCTTTTTATCCTCCCTCTGACCCTGCAACACGCCCTCCCCAAGTAAAATTTAAAAAATAAGGGAAAAGGGCCGGGTGGTGGCGGCGGCGGCGGCGGCGGCGGCGGCGGCGGCGGCGGCGCACGCCTTTAATCCCAGCACTCAGGAGGCAGAGCCAGGCGGATCTCTGTGAGTTCGAGGCCAGCCTGGGCTACCAAGTGAGTTCCAGGACAGGCACAAAGCTACACAGAGAAACCCTGTCTCAGAAAACCAAAAAAAAAAAAAAAAAGGGGAAAAGGATAAAAAGAAAAATAAAAGAGAGAGAGAAGAAAAAAGAAAAATCTCTCAAAGAGGCTGTAGTATGAAACTGAGTCACACAGTATACCCTTTCATCCATATTTCTTTGCTTTCATGGGTTCACTGCAAAGAGGCATTGGTCTGCGTTAAGGCCTCGGTTTCTGCTACAGCATCAACACTGGACCCTCCCTGGGACTCCTCTTGGATATCCTGTTATTGTTCTGTGTTGTGGAGATCCTGTTTCTGGGCCTGGGTAGTTGGGTTGGTCAATGCTCCAGCTCTACCCTGTCCTCACCACCAGGGTGAGCTCTCTGGCATTGCCCTGGCTAGTTTGACTAGTTCATGCTATGCAAAAGGAGCTAGGGGCAGGAGCTTTTTTCCTGTTTTCATGCTCTCAAGGCCAGCTCAATCACACCTACCCCACCAGGGCCAGCTCTACTTTGTTGCCCATGTGAGGTGTGGGGGCCACTCTCCTGAGTGCTACAAATTTCCACCTTTAAGTGAGTATATATCATATTTGTGAAAGATAATATTTTCAGTAAATTAGTTTTCCTTCATTATTCTATAACCTACAGATATTCTTCTACTTTAATGTAATATGACAAATAAGCTTATTATCCTGTAGTCAAACCTTTCAAGGGAATTTGTAGAACATTGAGCCTTAGAAGAAAGTACCGGCACTCTTCCTGTAAGAAAGGACTATTGTATTTCTTAATCACAATATTAAGGCTCATGTCTGTCCTCAGAGCAAAGCCAGGCTACACAAGAGTCATTACATAGAATTCAAATGTATAAATTCTTGTTTCCCTCATTGAATACAGGACAGTGTGTATGTAAATATTTATAAGAACTCTCTACATCCGGTTCACTGCACAGCAAGGGGAGGGGACAGAAACAGCCCAATCCATCCTGTGTCCCCAATAGTTGTAATAAGGCTTTCTCTATCCTTGATTTCTAGTGGCTCCTGTTTGAAACTTATCTAGCTAAATATTTAATCTCACATGCTAGTGAATGCTGTTATATACACAGAAGGTAGTTAGAGAAGGCAGAATGGTCTGTTTTTTTCTGAAAATTAAAGGTCATCCTTAGAGTCAGAAGGTTGAGTATCAGAAAGCTTAGTAGAAAGTTCACTAATGGTACCTTCTTCTGATTCTTTTCTAAGTAGACAGAGAACTACTTTACTAGGCCAATGTAACAAAAATCCTGTGACCAATCAATACCAATGTGACTTGAGTTACTGATCCATGAGAAGGAGGTACATACTCTTTGTGACAAGGCTAAATCCTCAGAACAAAAGTTCAATAAGTCTGTGGAAGGCAGTTTGAAGGCTCCCTGGAAAATGATTTGCATGATTCTTGCATGGCCAGTCAGAGTTTGGGAAAAGTCTTTTGGCTTCCAGAATATTCCTCCACAATGTGAAAGATCAAGTAACTCAAGTGCTTAATAAGAAAATCTAGTTCATATTTACACCATCATGAATACTAACACTGACTGAGTACTTAATTTGTAAAAAGATCTTTGTAGGGTGTAATAAGTCACAGAAAGAAAAAAAAAACAGCCCAATCTGTTGCTGGAGAATTTCTCTCCAGCTCCCACCACCAAGTCCTGCCAGTCTCAGAGCCCACTTATAAAATAAACACACAGACTCTTACATTATTTAAACTGCTTGGCCATTAGCTCAGGCCTGTCATTGTCTAGCTCTTACTCTTATATTTAGCCCATTTCTATTAATCTTTATTTTGCCACATGGCTCATGGCTTACTGGTACCTTACATCTTCCTTGTCCTGATGGCGGCTCGCAGTGTCTCCCTCTCTGCCTTCCACTTCCCAGAATTCTTTTCCTTGTCCCGCCTATACTTCCTGCCTAGCCAATGGCCAATCAGTGATTTATTTACTGACCAATCAGCAACACACTTGATATACAGACCATCCCACAGCACTTCCCCTTTTCTTTTCTTAAAAAGGAAGGTTTTAACTTTAACATAGTAAAATTACATATAACAAAACAATTATCAAGCAAGAATTACAGTTACAATATTAAAGAAGAGATCCTATCTATCTTATATTTGTAAGTTTAAGGTTTTATATCTAACTTATCTTTTATTATAACTAAGGAAAATTGTAAGTATCTAGTCTTTAACCACATCAAAGACCTCAGAAGGATATGCTACTACCTGAGAAATGGAGAAGGATATAAGCAACTTTTAGGAGTCTTGTAGGGTAGACAGAGACAGCTGAGCCTGGACAGTCATCCAAAGTTTTCTTGTAAAGTTGGGGCATCTGTCTTCAGCCCACAGGCCTAGAGTCTCTTATTTACTTTTCTCTGTGTCTTGTAGAATGTCTGGCAGATTTCTCTGCAAAGCAGGAACCTGAAGGACCATTTTGTCAAGCAAAGTTCAGTGGTCACCTTTCTATGGGTCCTGCATGTCCAGTTGATCAAGCAGTCCAGGCAAGAACAGTTTCTTGCCCAAATGGCTATTTTTGTCAAGAAGAAGATAAACTCCGTATGGAGTGTCTTCGATGCCCATCCTCCTTTCTGAAGTAAATCGGTGCTGTCAGGAGCAGACATGTCTCACTGTCCAGAAAGTCTAAATTTTTAAAACATTTTAAATGCCATATTCTGTAGGTCTTTGAAGTGTTTGAAGACTACCTATCTATCTGAAATATAACTATGTATACCTAGAAGACTTAACTAACATGGCTACAAATATGATTATCATAGATGACTAATTATTAATCTATTTTTTAATTATCCATTATAATTTTAAATGAGTTACATAAACATAATACCTCAAACAAGAATAGAAATATATATATACAGTATAACAAAATTAAGTTTAAACTTGTATCAATAAACTAAAATCTATAGCGATGTAAAACATTTTAAACAAGTTGTTACTCTTTAAAAGTAGGTTCATTAATCTACCCTTTCATCCTATCATATCTAAACTATCCCCTTTTTTTCTTTAGAAAGAGATTGTATTTATAATCAACCTGCTTTAAATAAAAATATTGGTTTTTCTCTGTCCCACACCAGAGGGCTCTTCTGATTTGGGACACAAGAATCTCTTAACCATTTTTTTTTTTTTTTGAGCAATATGTCTGGGTTTAGAGGGGGAGTGAGCCAATTCCATCTCTAAAGCCAGTTTGGTATATTTGGGAATTTGGGCATAGCTTTTTTTACTACTTCCTGCTGGAGGGGGGCGCTGTATCTTATGGGGACACAAAGAAAATTTTAGCATCATGGAGTAGCCCGTGAGGCTGTATCGTCTGAGCCAGTTGACTTGAAACCATTCTGGATGTTGAATCATCTGGGCCATGGTGTCTTTGGAGACCTTTCAGGGGGTCTTGGCTGGTCAAACCTGATGTATCTTAATCTGGAACAAATCCATAGTCTCTGGCTTTCTGTGGAAACAAGAGCAGAGACTCTTTTCCAAAGCAACATATCCTTATATCCAATTTTTGAAGTCAAGGTACCTTTAAAATATACATTTTGGCATAACTCAACAGCTTTTACAATCAAATGTTTTTCTGTAGTTACGAATATCAAAGAGAACATAATCCAGATTCTTTGTGTGGTAGCCATCTTTACGTGGCTTATTTTTTTATATTAGCGTGAGCCTATTGCTTTAAACTGTAGCCTTCTAAGCCTGAAATGGCACTGGCGCTGTGGCTGCTGGTTCCGCCCACTTCAGCTTCCCAACATGGCGGCGGTCCGCTTTCCGCCAGCTCTGGGAGCCATAACTCTCAGAAATAGTGGGTCTACACTTTTACCAAAGTAGCGTGTAGCCCAGAAACCTCTTTTTTTGTTTTGTACTAGCAAAGGCTAAATTCACCACACAGTTTAATGTGCTACTTGCAGAGGCCTCATTCCCGCCATACTGCAGGTCGAGCATGCACGCCAGGAACCCGCCAGTAGCTCAAACCGGCAGCTGCCGCTCATTTGAGAGAGACAATTAGGAAGCTGTTTTTAGGTCCGTTTTAGAATCTTTTTTTTAAGTTTTTAGGTGGAAACTCTTGCCCCACGTTGGGCGCCATTTGTTGCTGGAGAATTTCTCTCCAGCTCCCACCACCAAGTCCTGCCAGTCTCAGAGCCCACTTATAAAATAAACACACAGACTCTTACATTATTTAAACTGCTTGGCCATTAGCTCAGGCCTGTCATTGTCTAGCTCTTACTCTTATATTTAGCCCATTTCTATTAATCTTTATTTTGCCACATGGCTCATGGCTTACTGGTACCTTACATCTTCCTTGTCCTGATGGCGGCTCGCAGTGTCTCCCTCTCCGCCTTCCACTTCCCAGAATTCTTTTCCTTGTCCCGCCTATACTTCCTGCCTAGCCAATGGCCAATCAGTGATTTATTTACTGACCAATCAGCAACACACTTGATATACAGACCATCCCACAGCACCAATCCTCTTTAGATATTATTATCCTTACCTTTTAAAATGATTAAATTGAAACATTGTAGGAATCAAAATCACGTTATTACTTTTGTAGTAGAATACAAGGTATATGTAATGTGTCTAGACTTTTTTCCACTAAATTAAATAATTAGTATATTGTAGACAGTCTAGTGTAACTACAGATATGGCAGAAAGATATCTACTTTAGGACTGGCTAATTATATAATAGTTTGAATTTTTTTCAATTTTTTCTTTTTATAGAATCCCTAGCTCATTTTATACCATGTTAACAAAAAACACAAAATCAGGTATAAAAGTGGATTTGTAAATACATAATAAATTACATTAAAAACTGTTTGAAAATAAAGTTATTACCAAGACATTATTGAAAGTAAAAGACTTTCATTTCAACAGCCAAAAACTACTTGGGGGTAAAAAAAAAAAGGCAACAACTTCAGCCTTGTAACTACTTCTGGTTATGTTTCCAGAATAAATGACCAACTAATGAATTATAAGACAATGGGCTGATTTTTTTTTTTAATTTTTATTTTGCAATGCAATTAAGTTCTATATACAGGCACAGATTCCCTTGTTCTCCCCCCTCCCCCCCTCACCTTCCCCCCAGCCCGCCCCCCATTCCAATCTCCTCCAGGGCAAAGCCTTCCCCACAGACTGAGATCAACCTGGTGGACTCAGTCCAGGTAGGTCCAGTCCCCTCCTCCCAGGCCGAGCCAAGGGACCCTGCATAGGCCCCAGGTTTCAAACAGCCGACTCATGCAGTGAGCACAGGACCCGGTCCCACTGCCTGGATGCCTCCCAAACAGATCAGGCCAATCAACTGTCTCACCCACTCAGAGGGCCTGATCCAGTTGGTGACCTCTCAGCCATTGGTTCATATTTCATGTGTTTCCGTTTGTTTGGCTATTTGTCTCTGTGCTTTATCCGACCTTGGTCTCAACAATTCTCTCTCATATAAACCCTCCTCATTCTCGCTAATTGGACTCCCAGAGATCCACCTGGGGCCTAGTCATGGATCTCTGCATCCAGATCCCTCAGTAGTTGGATGAGGTTTCTAGCACGACAATTAGGGTGTTTGGCCATCCCATCACCAGAGTAGGTCAATTCCGACTGTCTCTCGACCATTGCCAGCAGTCTGTTGTGGGGGTATCTTTGTGGAATTCTGTGGGCATCTCTAGTACTTTGTTTCTTCCTATTCTCATGTGGTCTTCATTTACCATGGTCTCCTATTCCTGGGAATCCATCTCCCCCAAGATCCAGCTATACCACTCTTAGGCATATACTCAAGGAATGCTCAACCACACCACAAGAGCACTTGTTCAGCTATGTTCATATCAGCATTGTTTGTAATAGCCAGAACATGGAAACAACCTAGATGCCCTTCAACTGAAGAATGGATAAACAAAATGTGGTACATATACACAATGGAATACTACTCAGCAGAGAAAAACAATGACATCATGAGGTTTGCAGACAAATGGATGGACCTAGAAAAAATCATCCTGAGTGAGGTATCCCAGACTCAGAAAGACAAACATGGTATGTACTCACTCATAACAGGATACTAGATGTGGAACAAGGATGACTGGACTGCTACTCACATCACCAGGCAGGCTACCTGGAAAACAGGACCCCAAGAAAGACACAGGGATCACCCAATGACAGAGAAATGGAATGAGATCTACATGAACAGCCTGGACATGAGTGGGGGTAGTGAAGGGCGAGGGTCGAGGGAAAGAGAGCTTGGGTGAGTGGGAGATCCCAGCTGGATCAACAACAGAGAGGGAGAACAAGGGCTGATTTTTTTTGATAGGTTGTTTCTACCTTAAATGCATAGAAAATATCACTAGACATGCAAAGACAGTTGTAAATCACTTTTGAATAGCATGGCACACATGAACATATGGTGTAAATTTTTACATTCTTTAAAATTAGTATGTTTCAATGACAAACTGCTTAGTTGAAATGCTGGTGATTATATACTTCAAGTCTGTGCATCAAAAGAATTTATGGGATTACTGGCACAGTGGACTGAGAATTCAGTAGCTTTAGCAAAGGAAGATGGAGACATTGAATTATCAAGGCTTTAATTATAGTTCATAAATTATTTTTTAAGTAATTGTGATAAAGTTCAGCATGGTTTACTACAAGGTTCTCCACACAATAAACACTTTTCCTTTTTTTTTTTTCATTATAGTTATTCAGTAGTGAGGTTTATAGAATAATTCAACAGTTTTACTGAAACTACATTACAGTAAAATGTGTACCATTGACTGATAAAAGGTAGCCTGGCTTTATTTCTATATAAAAGTAAATGTGTGTTTTTATCTTTATCCATTTTGTAATGCTCAAGCGAATGTAAAAGAAAAAAATTTTTTTTTGTTATCTTCCCACTTCTTCTCCTCTGTGATTGGGATGATTATTTTAGCATCATCCTGCTTCCTAGGCAGGTTATCATTCATCAGACTGTGACATTTGCTGTATAAGGACTCCTTAAAGAACTGAAACTTCCAGACTTTTCTGAAACCTTTTCATCTGAGGCCAAACACCACTGAATAAAATCAATCTTTAGTCCCAGTTGCTGAGCCAATCTGGTAAGTGTTCAATGCCCTTGGAATAACTACTTGAGTGTTTAAAGACCACCCACCTGGATGCAGAACACAGAAAGAGTGAGCAAAAGGCTAATTATGCACTTAAACCACATGTGGTGGCTAATACATTTCCTTAAGGGAACATACAGAGTTGCAATTGAAAATTATTTCTGACTGAGTAGAAAAAAAAATGCCTAATATGCAAATGTAGTGTGCACTAAAAATGTGTTTGATAAAAACAACTGGAAAATGAAAACAGTGCTGTTATTTTGCCCCGCAAGCAAAAGAAAATCAATTTTCTTTTATGCCAAATGAGAAGAGGCATCAACAAACAATAGTGCTGTTTTTATTGTTTATTTTTAACTACTAGGAAAGAAGAGATGAATAATTGAGCTACATTCTTCCTTAAAATATTTTGGATCATATTTACAAAATGACTGATGGATCCAGATGCCTCCATGCCATAATGTCTTTTAATTGTTCACATTATATAAAATTAGATGCTATATACGTTTGCAGAAATGCATCCATTTATCTTCTTTTTCAGGTATGAAAGTAAAATAAAGTTGTAATATAGAGCAGGATGTCTCTGTTTTGTATATAATATCTCATGTTGCGTATGGAGACAGTGAAATGAGATAGCTAGCCTACTCCTTAGTTTTTCTACTACATTTAAATATATGCTACAGTTCCTATATATTCTTTTAATAGCTAAGGTGGCTAAAAAGATTAAAATTAGGTAATTTGCAATTCACTTTCTCCAAAAAATAACTTAGTTGTCTTCAACTCCCCAATCAATCTTGTGTTCAACCCAAATAATCAATCTTTGACTGTAGCTGACCAGCCAAATGAATGAGAATTCTATGCCCTTGAACTAGCTATTTTTCAGAGGAGAAAAACGAGATGAGAGTTGGCAGTCACCAAGACACATAGGACAGTGTAGAGAGATTTCAAATGTCTTAATTATAAGCTTGTGTCCTGCTCATTTGTGTTATATTTGGTGCATTCACAAGGGCTTTATTTAACATCGCTTTCTTTGTGTGCAGTTGATCAGATTCACTTTAGTTTAGATTCTCAAAGTAGGCTTCTCTTATAGTTTTGTAAGATGTCAACAGTGAACTTCAAGACTATCTCTACAAAGTTAGCTTATATTAAGCATCCCCTGTCAAGGCAATAATTCCTCTTCTGTATTGTTTCTCATATGATATTTTTCATAAATGATGACAGATTAATCAGAATATATGAATAGCATAGAGCCACACCACTATTCTAAGACATTTTTATCTTTGAAATCATCCTAGAAATTTTATCTTAATCTGGCTTTTTAGAAAAATGTTATCCATGACTTCTTCAAATATGTAAGTTGAAGATGGGCATTTTCTAATGAATAGAACAAGAAAACCACACTTTCAAAATGTAACATTGTAGAAGATATAGTTTTATTATATTACAAGCATCATTATCTTTTTCAACTAAATTCACTTTTATTTTATTGTTGAAATTTATTTGCTTTTTCTCTTTCACTCAACAGTCACTAATTACCCAAGGGTATCTGTTGAGTGGTAGGAGCCTACAAAATTTCCTCTCTTCCACATCAACATGTCCATTTTCTTCAAGGGAAGAAATCCATTATTGATTCTCGAATACATAATGATTCATCTTGAAACCATATACACACAAACAACCAAAATGGGCTAAGCAGGTTGTCTCTGTTTGTATATATATATATATATATATATATATAGATAGATAGATAGATAGATAGATAGATAGATATAGATATAGATATAGATGATATAGATATAGAAATAGATATAGATATATATGTGTGTGTTATGTCTCTGTGTGTGTATGTATGTATGTATATGTGTCTGTAAACAAAGTAATTAGAGGAGGTTATCAATTGAGAATAGAGGGGACATGGAGGGTTTTGAGTGATGGTAGGTGGGAGAGACTGCAGATACAAAGTGAAGTAATCAATTTTAATTAAAACATTGATATTTAATTTAAAAATACCTACTGAGTCTAGGAAATGTTTGCTTTTTTAATGTGTGTGTGTGTGTGTGTGTGTGTGTGTGTGTGTGTGTATGTGTGTGTGTGTGTGTGTTCGAATGCAGGTACTTGTGGAGGGTAGAACTGGTCATTAGATTTCCTGGAGTTTATTGAGTCTTTGGGAGTCATGAAACACTGAGTGTGGGTGCTGGGAACTCCAATCCTCTGGATGAACAGCACGTGATCTTAACGGTTGAGACCTCTCTCCAGCCTCCCAATTAAATTCACTATTAATAAACACCTAAAGCATATATATATATATATATATATATATATATATATATATATATATGGGCAATATGTTAAAATACAGGAAAAAAGTAAATTTCAAGTCAGTTTAAACATGTATCATTAAGCATGAATTATTTTCACACAATTACATTATTTCTTTTTCCAAAATTGTTCTTGTACTTTCTTGATATACAGTGAATGGTTTTAACTGTAACCACACTACTATGCAAAAACACTCCTGTTCTTCTGGATAAATTCTCCCTGCAACTTACTACTCAGGGATCTACTACCCCATACTGTCTGTTTTCCAAGCCATAGCTATCACTGTTCTATTCCAAAGGGCTACAAGACAATCTTTTTAATAATCCAAAATATAAGTAATGTGCAAAGAAATGTGTTCTTTGTGAGTAACTCACTCCTGTGAATGATTTCACCTCTTCTCTGGCTGAGGAATATTCCACAGTGTATTCATGCTAGATATTCTCAATCTTTTCATTAGTTGACAAACAACCTGCTTCTTAATCTTAGATACTGCAAATACCGCTGGAATATGGAGTGGAGATACCTTTTCACAAGAATGCATATATAATGAGAAATGGGACTACTAGATCTTATAGTAGTCTACAGTGTTTTCTATAATTTGTTGTAATCAATTGGCATTCTCATCCATCTTCTATATAACCATTTTTCTCTATTTCATACCAGCATTTGTTATCTGTATTATCACATAACAAAAGTTACTACTGCATTTACTGGGGAGAGATGACATATAAATGGTTTGATTTGTGAATTGTTCTTACAATAAAGTGTTTGTCCTTTGGATTAACCTGGAAAAACATTAACATTTAATGCCAATGTATGTGTCTAGACATTGAGATGCTTATGTAATTTCATGTTTGTTTTTGGAGATTTCTTGTTTTCATCACTTATAGGGTTTTTTTTGGCCATTAATTTTATGTTTATTTTCTATGTTTATTAACCTAATGCAGCTTGTGTAAAAGAAAATATTGCCATTCTATGTTGTATCCTTCTCCTTTAAACTGCTCTAGCTGTTATTTCTCCAAACATTAGGCTGGTAATTTGATCAAATATGTCTCTCAGTCTTTGAATATACTAGTAGTCAGAGTAAAAGTCTGAATATGATGATAAAACTAATTTAAATTAATCCAAAGATTTAGTATTGAAAATATATATGCTATCCATCAAATGTCGGGGTATACTTAGTGCATGTCACACAATTTTGAATAGTGCACATTTTAGCATTTTTAATGAAAAATCATCTTCTGGATCCCAGCTTTTTATTTGTTTACTTTAATCATTTCTTCATTGTGAAGAAAAGTCAAGCCCTACTATTGATATTTCCTGGTCTTTCTTTTTTTTCTTTTTCTTTTTTTTTCTTTTTTTTTTCTTATACTGAAGAGGTCCTTGATACCAGCATTTCTAGAGAATTCTATAAACATTATCAAGACAGAATGCATAGGCCTTTTCTAACAAACAACCTTTACCACACTATTATTATTAACATTTTGATTTGATATTTTTATTCTCTAGTTCTCATTTGTCATAAGCAAGGAAGAAGCAGGAGTCACTGAACGCATTCCCTACAAAATCACATTTCATATCCAGCTACAGAGATTCATAATAGGTGCTTGACAGTATTAGTGTAGTCACATCAAATTCACATCACAATGACAGTGATAAAAAGATGGAGACTCACTTTTCCCTGCACACTGGGAAGGCTCAATCATTAAAAAAAAAAATTTTTCTGATGTGCTAACCAAGTGTTGCACCTTGGTTAACCTATGGTACTGTACTGGCATCTCCAAAATACTGGAGTCTTAACTACACCCGGGCTGAATCTTCCCAATCATCTTGCCTTCACTTCATTCAGGGATTCAGATCTTGCCACAGAGTGCCAAACCTCATCTTCTCTCCATGAACCCTTCAATCTTAGGGTTTCTACTGCAACTGGGGCTGCATCTTCAGCAATGGCCTTTTGTGATCTCTCATGATGCCAATCACCAGCTTCTCTCCCTGATCTTTTCATGCCTTCAACACCAGTACTATCAGGAAGTTTCTTAAATATAAACAAATTCAGGGTCAACTTACGGTCCAGCCTTAGATACACTATCTCTAGCTTCTATGTGCTGACCATGAGGAGATCCATTTTAGAAAATTTTGTCTCAATGTTACTGCTTTCTTGTTCACAACCTTTTCTTAAGCTCCAGTAGAATAATATCTGTTGTCCCATAAAACAAATGATTTGTTTTAGTGGTTCTGATATCTTGTCAAATCAAAGCCAATTCTTCATCTCCAGATGACCAGAACCATATATTCTTAATTCAAAGTATCACATAAATGGCCCTGATAGAATATTTAGTTTACTCTGAAACGTCAAAATCCAGGCCTCCACTGTCTCCATTCATTCTTATCTTCCAACTTTCCATAGATCAGCCCTAATTAGTACTCTATGGCTTTTCTAGTCCCAAGTTCAAATACTACAAAAATCCTCTAAAAATCACAGAAACACTGTATGATCTGTCACCAATTTCTGTCTTAGTTTGGGCTTCCATTTTTGACATAAAGACCATGACCAAAAGCCACTGGAGGAGGACTTTTTTCTGTTTCTTTGTTTCTTTAAACTTTTATGTGACACTCCACCCTCAAAGAAAGTCAAGGAAAAAACATGGTAATGAAAACGCAGATAATGAAAAAGAAGCCATGGAAAAGTGCTGCTTACTGAGCTGTTCCTCATGGCTTACTCAGTCTCCTTTCTCATACTATCTACAGTCACTAGTCTAGGGGTGACACCACCCCCAGTGACTTAGGCCACACACATCTATCATTACTTAAGAAAATATACTAAAGACTTGTCTAAAGAACAATCTCAGAGGCATTTTCTCAATTAAGAGTCTGACTTCTGAGAAGACTTACTTCTGTAAAGTTGACATGAAATTAAACAGTACTGATTTGTTGACATCTTTATAAAATGGGATTCATAGATCTGTCTTGTCTGTCTCACCAAGTGAAAACAAATCAAGCTATCAACAGTGTGTAACTTGTCAGCCCCTAGATCTTAGTTCTCAGGCTTCTGAGCTGAGGCACACATGTCATTTTTTTTTTTTTTTTGGTAAATGACCCTGAATAATATACTTTATTACAGAAAAATGAGTAGATTATGATACTTCCTCATCATAAAATACATTCTCAGGTATCCTATGTGCCTACCATGTAAAACATATGTCCAGTATCTTTTAGAATCATGGAACCCTCACTGTCGACAATGACTTCATAGCTCCTTCCCTAAGACAGTTGACACAAAGTCCAGGGCCCTTTTGCAAGGCCATTTTGTTGTGCAAGTGGGACACATATACAGGCCAGCTGAGCATAGCAGTCTGGTGTATGGCTAAAAGATATCAACATGGAGCTGGTTCCTTGAGTCTAGCCTTTTCATGGGTGTTTACATAGTCTCAGTAAGTCCACCATGGAACAAAGAAGCTCTCTTCTGTGTGCACTTTCTGAACCACCCGTGAGATTGACTTATTCTGTGTATCATTGAATTGTGTAATGATGGCTGTTCATAGGCACATAATTGAAACTGGCATATGCTTTTGAAAATTATTAAATAAGTTGGAAATGTATTCAGAAAACAAATTTTAAACCCTGGCATTTTAAGTTTTAATATCTTTTTTTTAATTGAAAGAACTGCAAAAATATAGCAGTCATCATTCTTCCTATTCTCATTACAATTGTGTTTTCAGTGTTTTTATAGGGCAATTCAATTTATATATTTTCCTACAAGTATGGCTTTTATTCAACTTGGCATTCCCAATATTTAGTATGTTGAAGTACACAAAATAGATCCTTAAAAAATATTTGTTTGGTAAAGTAATTTGCAAATAAAATATTGGAGGAGGATTACTAATGAGGTTCTATACCAATTAAGGAATTTAGGTGTATGAATACCTCATTTTTGTAGATAACAATAAATGACAATAAAAGACTAAACAAGGAAGAAAATAATAAACCTATGCATAGTTTTTCAGCTGATAATCAGTACTAAATATTTAAAGTCTCTCATGAACAACATTCTGGTGAAGACACATATACATATATACACACATGCATGTACATGCTCATTGCCCTAATTTGAACTAGTAATACATCAAAGGAGGTAAATGGACTGTAAATTCATTTTTTTATTTTTGTTATATAAATATATTAAAGAGAAAGAGAAGGTGTTTGTAATTAAATAATACAACATATGTTTCACTGGCCATACTGGATGAAAACACAATTTGAGGGTAAAAATAAAACATGGAGGAGCCTCTCTGATATGTTGTCTGTGCATGTGTGTGTGTGTGTGTGTGTGTGTGTGTGTGTGTGTGTGTGTGTGTCTTTGTCTTCTTGTCTAGCTTTTAGAGTTAGATTTCATTTAAACTTTTCCAGGGTCAGAGTTTTCATCATTTAACCAAGACAATTCCTATTGTCTTTCAACAGGTTAGCTAAGTATTAAGAACAAAAATTACAAAGTCAGTCACAGGATAGGCTACCTTTCTATGTTAGGGTACTTAGTGATAGTACAATGATTTCTTACCCAGTCAATGAGAGCTAGCAGTGGATCAAGAGCAACAAGCAAGAGACTTCCAGTCCATTTTAGCTGGCAAAATGAAAATATTTATTGGTACCCCTGGGATAGGAAGAGGGGATGAAATTGCTTTGAGCCACTGTGGTGGTTGATGGATGGCACAGAAGCTAGAAAACATAACTCTCTTTGTCCACCAGCCCAAAGCTAGCTAAATGCATTGCATATATCAAAATGGATAAGAGGTTATGATTTCACCGTGTTAAGTACAGATAACTTTTAACAAATTTGGGTACACTAAAGAATATCATAAGCCCCACTCCTTTGACAAAATGAATGCTTATACCCTTAATTATGAGAAGAAAGTAACATGATAAATAGAGATCTTTGAGAATGAGAAGCCAAAGCATGCACAAACATGAGACTGAAAGCAGAAATTTGGAAAATTGCTATCATCACATATAATTGGTATTTTGTATGGAGTATCTTCAATTAATCAGTTGATTTTTTCATATAATCCTCAATCAGTCAGAATCATAAAACAGCCTAAATATCAGAGTGATTCTTTTAAAATAATTCAGCAGCAATAGAGACATTAAGATATGCTATACAAACATACATAAAGAGGAATGAAACAATAGTTTATAATTATAACAATGCTTTATAATTATTTTACATGGTAAATACTTTAAAAAATTGTTTTTAGAATTTTCTGGATGAGTGCCCTATGTTACACACACTCACACACAGACACACACAGACACCCATTATTTTATTATATATGTGTATATATATATATATATATATATATATATATATATATATGTGTGTGTGTGTGTGTGTGTGTGTGTGTGTATGTGTGTGTGTGTGTGTCTGTGACTGTGTCTGTGTCTATGGTGTGTGTGTGTGTATTAAGGTGACCTAACAATGTGTTTTAGGGTATAAAGGTTCATATTTGGACTGCCAGCTACTGAGGAGGCTGAAGGGAAAGGATTGTTTCTATCAGTGTCTAAGTCAAGGGTGAGGACAATATGGAGAAGCTATGAATAAAAGAAAGGGAAAGAAATAGACAGGAAGGGAGGAAGAGAAATAAAGAAAATGTCTTTTAAATCTGTATTTTTACATGAAACTATAATATAAATAATGAATTTTAATAATAAAACAGACAGTACAGCTACAAAATAAGTTTTATTTCTAACACTGTTTATTTCTGACACTAGATACTGTCAGAAAATAAAAATGATATCTAATATCAAAATTGTCTTTTACCGCATTTTAAGTTAAAATTGTCATGTCCACATTTCAACAAATTAAGCAAGCTAATATTTGCTCATGTAAAATGCACCTTTTTTGCATACAGATTAGTCACATGTTTTGAAATAGTGATTGATATATACTCTTTTATCTGAGGACTTATTGATTAATATCAAAATCATTGCATTTTGGATCAATTCAACTCACAAGAGGAATTTTATATGGATTTCCTTACCTCTCTTTCTGTCTGGAAACATATTTGTAAATAATTAGTCAACTACGTTAGTATTTGACTATAGTAATACTAACTATAGTTAGTATTACTCTTCTAAGTCTTAGGTATCTTTTAAATACATCATTCAACCTTTAGTCAAGACCAAAGATAAAAGCAACAGAATTATAATACTAAAATATGGAGTGGTAATAGATAATCCCATATGCATTTTTACATTCCCTTTATAAATGTCTGCCATTTAGGAGTAAGGGTTCCAAGGTCTTTCATTCTCTGCACAATATCTGGGTATTGATCTCTATATTTGTTCCTATCTGCTGTAGGAGGAAGTTTTTCTGATAATGGTTACACTTGGCACTAATCCATGATTATAGCAGATTAGCATTAGAAATCATTTTATCGTTATATTTTTTTTTCTTTTATACCAGTATTACTTGGTTTTACCCTAGGTCCCTGTGTTATCTAGTTTTAGGTTCTTGGTTTCCTTGGAAGTATTATGTATGGGTTGCATCTTGTGGAGTGGGCCTTAAGTCTTCATTAAATCCCTCTCCTCAGAGCTCAGGGAAACCCACAGAAGAGGAGACAGAAAGATTGTAAGAACCAGAGGGGATGGTGGACACCAAGTAAACAAGGCCATCATGAGCAAAGCTCATGTGTCATCATGAGCAAAGCTCATGTGAAGTCATAGACACGGAAGCAATATGCAACAGGCCTCCATGGGTCTAGTTCAATGTTTCTATGGGATATCTGAGTGTGTGGATGAGTGGACCTCTGGTTTCTGTGCCTTCTTTTGGCTTTTTTTTTTTTTCTTTCTGTTGGTTTGTCTTGTCCAATGTCTATGTGATGGTTTTTGTTCTATCTTTTTATATTTTATTTTATAATTTAATTTAATTTTACATATCAGCCACGGATTCCCCTATCCTCCCTCCTCCCGTCCCCCCCCAAGCCTACCCCCCCATTCCCATCTCCTTCAGAGCAAGGACACCCCTGGGGATTCAGCTCAGCCTGGTAGATTCAGTAGAGGCAGGTCCAGTCCCCTCCTCCCTTCACCCAGGCTGACCAATGAATCCCTGCATAGGCCCCAGGTTCCAAACAGCCAGCTCATATACTAAGGACAGGTCCCCTGGGACTACTCTGGTGATCAGATGGCCAAACCTCATCCAATGACTGATGGAATCAGATGCAGAGATCCACGGCCAGGCCCCAGGTGGAGCTCCGAGTCCATTCGGCAAGAGAGAGGAGGGATTGTATGAGCGAGAATTATTTTGTTATTTTTTAAAGTAAATGAATGAATGAAAATCTAGCCACTAAGGTAAAGGGCAAAGGGCAAAGGTTAACAACTGAACTGTCACTTAAACTTGCAGGGAGAGGGAAAATCAGTTTTCTCCAATGGAGTAACATTGGGTTCATCAACTACTCCAGGTCAGGCCTCGTGCTCAGGAGCAGTTGATCAACATGTAAACATATAATGGACTCCACAGGCTTTTGTTGTTGTTGTTTGTTTCTTTTATTTTGTTCTTGTCGTTGTTTTTGTGTCTGTGTATGCTTTTATTTGGTTCCATTTTGGAGTCTTTCTTTTCTTTTTTTTCAATTATTCTTTTTAACAAAATATGAGATGAGATGAAACAAAAATAATCACATCAAAGTTGGACAAGGCAGTCCAACAGAAGGAAAAGTTCCTAGGAGAAGGCACAGATGAAGAAACCCACTTTCTTATTCATTCACTCAGAATTCCATAAAACCTCTAAACTGAAAGCCACAGAATATACACAGCGGACCTGGTGCAGACCTGTGCAGCCCCTTTGCATGCTGCTTCAGTCTCTGTGAGTTCCTACAACCTTTGCTCTGTTGATTTAGAAGGCCTTGTTCTCCTGCTGTCCTCCATCCTCTCTGGTTCTTCCATTCTTTTCATCATCCCTTCCACGGTGTTCCCTGAGCCTTGAAGGGAGGGATTTGACCGAGACATCCCAGTTAGAACTGTGTGTTTCAAGTTCTCTGTGTGTGGTGTAACGTCTGGTTGTGGGTCGCTGTACTTGTTCCCACCTGCAGCAGCAGGAAGGTTCTCTAGTGATGAGTGAATAAGATATTGATCTATGAGTAGATCAGAATATCATTAGGAGTCGTTTTATTGTTACCATAAAAACAGCAAAAACAGCAACAGCAACATAAAGCAATAGTTTGTTTTGTCTTTGCATTAAGACTACTGTTATTTCCATATATTTTGCTTGTTTGTTTGGGTTTGTCTTGTTTTGTTTGTTTTTAATTAGGATGCCTATGTAAGCCAGGGTAGAAAGTCTATTAACTTGGCCATGGGCAAATTAGCAGTGGCTACATCACTAAAGAAAATGATTGCTACCCCTCAAGCAATCACTAATTGACTGTAGATAGCAGTTGCACCTTCTATTATGTGCTTTTCAATTACTGTGATAAGACACCATGATGAAGCCAATGTATAGGAGAAAGAGTTTATTTTCGCCTTAAAATTGCATGGTGTTAGAGTCTATGGCCACCATGGAGAACACAGAAGGAGTAATGCAGGCATGGCAGTAGACCAGTAGCTGGGAGCTGGTGACTTGAGACACATTCATGAGACAGAAGTAGTTATTTGAGAATGGTTTGGATTTTGAAACTTCAAAGACCACCTCTAATGACACACCTCCATCAAAGCCACACCTCCTCTGATGAGCTCACACCTACAAATCCTTCCAAGCAGTTCTGCCTCCGGTGAACTGAGCATCTGAATATATGAATCCATAGATCTCTCTTGCTCAGACTTCCACATGTCTCCCGTGTCATTGTGCATTCATTGGAATGTTGGCCATTTGTCATTTTAAGCGGATTGCATAAGCAATCGTAGCTCCTGTGAGTTTATGACTGACTGCACCAGCTAAGCCCTTCTCAGAAGACAGTACTTCCCAGTGTTTCTCTCTATACCCCTCTTCCAGGATGTTCAGTTGATCTCCCAGAGAAAATAATTAAGGCCTTAATACACAAACATAGAAGCATAGTAGAGGCACACAGTATAGCATAAGCAATAATTGATTGTAATTTTCTCATTACCAGGCAATATAGACAAGTTTAGCAGAAATCACCTAGAAGTATAATGAAGCATTGAAACCTGTCTTGCAAAGATAAATAAATAAATAGCATACAAATGAAAGTGGTATTTCAGGAAGTGCTGGAAGGTTAAATATCCAAGAATTATAATGAAAATAGTTATTTTGTGAAACATGCAATATTTACTCATCAACATCTTAGAAAATGCATGCTCTTAGAAAAACAGTGGAAGGTCACTCTTTTATGTCTCAATAGGTTCACAAGACAAGACATATGGAAGCTTTCCTTGGAAATGCTATGATTAAAGAATAACTGTTGTTTTTCATTAAATTCAGTAGCTTCTCCTTAAGCAACTGCTGTCCTCCTTGGCAACTGCAACTCCACAACTACTAGGAGAGATTTGGTTACACTGCCTGTAGCCAGGCGGGAATTCTGATCCCTGAGACACTGGCTCTATCATGACTACTAAAGGAAACTTTACCTAGAAATCCATCCTTCTATAGAACTCAGGTGTCAAAGGTTGAGGTGAAATTCTACTCACCCAGAGAGGCTGAATAGCACGTAGTGAACTTCCTCTCCTAGCTTGCATCTTTCCAAAAAAAAAAAAATCCTTCTGCTCTGCCCCCCACTTAAGATCCCTAGCTACACATGCTTCCTCCCTATCACTTCCTGTCAGCTAGTTGCTGATTCAGCCTCCTGACCACAGGTGAATTTTGTTTAATTAAGAAAATGTAACACATATTAAATTAATATTCTGCTACAAGTAGGTTCCTAGGTCTGATTAATTCACTCTGGATTATTGTTTCTAGCTATACCCATTTACCTGTGGATTTTATAACTTTGTTCTTATCAGGTAAATAATATCCAAATCTACAAATATAAGATATTCTCTATTCATTAATCTTTTAAATCTAGTTTCTGTTTCCTGGCTGTTGTGAACACAGCTGTGATGGACATGGATGAGTAACTATCTCTTCAGTAGGATATGGAGTTGTTTGGGAACATATCTAATAGTGATATAGCTGGACCATGTAATAGATTTGTGACCAGTTCCTTAAGGAACATCTATACCAGTGGTTCTTAAAGTATGGGTCAAAACCCCTTTGGGGATCGAATGACCCTTCATAGGGGTTGCATATCAGATGTTCTGCATTTATACAATTTATAACAGTAGCAAAAAATTACAGTTATGAAATAGTAATGAAATAATATTATGGTTCTGGGTCACTACAACATGAAGACTGTATTAAAGGGTTGCAGCATTAGGAAAGTTGAGAACCACTGTCCTACACTGATTTCCAGAGTGGTTGAACCAGTGTGGATTTAACCAGCAATGAATGTGTTTCTCTTTTCACATATCCATGGCAGCATATATCTCATAGATAAACTCTTACTCATACAGAATTTCCTAGACTCAATGCTGAGTGGGGGATATGGTGGTGCAAGCCAGCACTATAGAAGGTCAGAACTGAGGAACATGAGTTTGAGGCCATCCTGGTTTACACAGGTTTAGAAAAAAAATAAGAAACAAATCCTGTTCCATGCTATAACATACATTTTACAGAATTTATGACAGGTAAAATAAAACAACAAGACAATAAAGACAAAAAATAAATGAATAAGAATCAAGTTTCCTGGTGGCTGGAATTCCATAAGGTTTTATGAAAATCAGTAGGTATTGAAATGTGAGCCACATCTAGGTGAAGTAAAGATATAATTTGTATCTGTCAGAATTATGGAATTCTTTCCAAATAAACACATGTAAGGATTATATTTCTGAACAAAGATGATCATTTCCTTTAGAAATAGTGGAATAGAAATGAACACAAATTTATATTTCAAAATGCTATGCCTTCTCTGCCATCTGTGATGGGGTTTAAAAGAGAAATTTAATTCACCAAAATATGAAGAGAAGGAAGAATACACAGGGTTTGAGAGTTGGAGGATGTTTGATACCCTTAGGCTCTCTCTCCTGGCTGTTCTTAGACAGCCATTTCTTCTAATACCAGGCTTCATGTCTAAAAGAATGCTCCAAGATGATATCTTGGTCACATGGGAGAAGAGAGAGAGAGAGAGGGAGAGAGAGAGAGAGAGAGAGAGAGAGAGAGAGAGAGAGAGAGAGAGAGAAAGGAAAGAAAGAGATGACTCAACCATTATGAACAATCACATTCTGTCTAATTATCTAGGCTTGGTTCCCAGAACTCATATCAGCTTACAAACATCTGTACCTCCAGTACCAGGCCATCTAAAACCTCTTTCTGCCCTTATTGTTTTTCTTTATGCACTTGGTACATGGAAACTCCCCCAGGCACACACAGATACACACACATTAAAAAAATTAAAAACATCCATTTTGACCATTTAGCTAACCCACAGCTAGGCAGCTGTATCCCCTTCCCACACTCTCTGCCAAGGTGGAGAAGGGTAAAGCAAACCCTATATGTCTCATTTTCTACAGTAAGTTTGGCCTACATAAGGACCTAAATCAAAGAAATTATTGGCACAAAGAAGCAAAAATAAAACCATTAAATACTAAGCACACTATGAACAAAATCATACTACCTTAACTAGCACTATATTTTCACTACATGTGAAAATTACATGTCTACCACTATGCTCGGTGTTGTTAGGAAATGACAGATGACTAAAGAGAGCTTAGTAACTCTGAGCTTAAAATGTGGTAATCACTTTGCAACCGGCAATAGACATTGAGGAATGTATCATTGAGAACTCAGAGTTACTGTCAGGAAATCTTCATAGACATCTCATGATCCTTGATAAAGCTGTGGGTAACAGCATTGATATGAGATGCACTTAGCGGGAAATTGGAGGGAATGAATATTCTCTTATACAAAATTCGAAACTTCATGTTAAATTGGAAAGGAGTACAATGTTGTTCTCTGTTCTCTAATTAAAACATGAATCCAGAATTCACTGGAGATTAAAAATAAAGGATACGTTACAAATGTTGAAGTGTAGTAAGAGCTTGATCACTTAGAAGATCCTAAGTTCCTTGACATAGAAAGAGATCCTGAAATGGAGTGCTTGTGTTCGAAATAGTACACAGGTTCATGAAAACGTAATATTGTGTATGCAATTGTCTCATGTTAATTCCAAATAAATGTTTTGTATTAGAAATAGTTTTTCAACCCCCTCACCAAAATATGATAAATAAATAAATAAATGCTTCACTGAAACAATAAAAATTATCTCCAGAAGTTTGGTTCAAAACTAGAAGGTCAGGAAGTGGTGGTTACAACTTTAATTAAAGTTTTACATTACCATTGTTCAGTATCCTCTTTAATTGGATAAAAGGCCAGAATCCTGTTATTCTAACAGGCACAAATCTTATTAAGCAGGTATAAATTCTGAGATGTTTAGAATCATCTTTACTGAGCAAAATCCTGAAAGTCAAGTAGGCACTGTATCAGAGCTTGGTGAGGAAGGTTTTCGTGTGCTGATGTGAACACCACTGTAGTTCATATAACAACATATTACACTAGTCATATTAATATAGCAGTCCTAAAAAGTAGAAAAAAAAATGTGACCTTCAGAAACCCCAAATTTTATGAGCACGAGTCTCAGCAGCAAACTGAATAGACACACAGATATGCAAAGTTAAAAAATAGAATGCCTTGATTTAGAGGAAAAATCAGATTCCTGGCATATGGCGCAGCTCAACACCACAGAGTATACTTAGCTGGTCTGAATATCAAATCCCAAAACCCATCTGGGGGTTTCAGAGGTGGCTCAGCAGTTGAGAGCACTTGCTATTCTTACAAAGGTTCCAGGTATGGTATCCAGCACTTGTACCCAAAGAACCATTTGAAACTCCAATTATAGGGGTACTAACACACTCTTCTGGCCTCTGAAGACACCAGTCACATATATGGTATACACACACACACACACACACACACACACACACACACACACACACACACACACACATATATATAAAGGCAAACAGTCATATACAAAAATAAAATTCAATAAAATTTTCAATTTTTCATCATCCACAGAGAGGAATCTCAGAATACTATAGAGTCTAGTACATCTGCTTGTGTCTTACTTTATTCATTTTTGAGGGAAAGTTTCAGAAGCACCTTAAGTATCTTTTCACTGTCCTCCCTTGATTTGTTGAAGGAAGAATGAAGACAGGGGTGCTATCAATTTCTCTTATTTAACTCAAGAAGAATGTTATTTGAGAAGTTACACTGAACAATATAATCTCCAAGGAACCTAGTTCACATGTAAATAACATGGAAAGATACTAGATTTTAGTGCTGCCACACAATGATGGGTACAATTGAAACTTCCATGTAAAATTTTGCAGCAGGTGAATAGATTTTGCATACAGAAATGACGCAAGTCATTCTGAGATGGATAAAGATACTAATACCCAGCCCCGAAATTTGTCCCCAATACACTGGATTCTGATACCCATAATTGTCAAATTGTCACTGTGCCAACTTGGAAATTATGTGCCAATAAAGAACTAGGCCAGAAACAGAGAAGTAAGTACTCACACGTATCTTGACCTTCAAGGATTATGTGATAATTTGTTATAAACTTATTTCAATTGCACACAACCACAGCTCTCTTTTCAAGTCTATTTCCTAAATAAGCTTTAGCTTCACTCTGATGACCAGCTAAACTTTAATCATAATATAAAAATAACTTAATAAGCAATGCATTTATACATGTATAAGGTCCCCTGAAATGTTGAATAGAACAATACCAGACCCGTTCACTTGTTATTTCATTCTAGAAAGAAAAGTTTATTCTCAAGAAGAGATTCAAAGTGATGATGATTTTTTATTTGTCTTTAAGAAAACCGAAAGAAAAAATGCTATGAATTCTTCCCTAAGTTTCAGATAAAACACAGTAACAAAGTGGAAAAGAAAAACAAAAGGAAAATAATATCTTTGGTAATTTTGTTCAAGAACCTTTACATTTCATTCTTGCTTTTATAGTCCATATATTCCCTCTCAAACATTTTTTTCCAATCTTTTGGTGTGTTGATGAAGGAAAATAGAAACAAAAGAATGCCACATATAAGACTTCTAATATCATTCAGGAAGTAGAAACAGACCCCAGAATCACTGCAACATTTGGAACCAGAACAAAAGTCATCTTAATAACATTATCACTTGTTGAAGCAATATCCCTAGCCTTTGCTGCATGCCATAGCTGAGACACACATTACTTTTGTTCACTTTCACTGGAGCATATTAGTGGTGTTGTGTAGCACGAATCTTAAAAGTTCTTTTTAATTAAAACAAACCCAGGGCCTGGTATTGGAGTGAATGCTGGAAGATCAGAAAAGCAGAACAAGTCACAGCCACCTCACCTTGCCAATTCCTCAGCTGATCTTGTTTCCTCAAGCTGGAAGCCTCTGAGTCCTCATCCAGAATGAGTCTCAGCTGAACTGCTGCTAGAAGCCTAAAAGCTGAACCCGCTCTAGTTTCTTGTCCTCATGCCTTAAATACCTTTCTGCTTCCAGCCATCTTTCCTGGGATTAAAGGCGTGAGTCACCATGACTGGCTGTTTCCAGTATGGCTTTAAACTCACAGAGATCTGGATGGATCTCTGCCTCCCAGGTGATAGGATTAAAGGTGTGAGTGCCACCATTTTCTGGCCTCTATATCTAGTGGCTGTTCTGTTCTCTGACCCCGGATAACTTTATTAGGGTGCACAATATTTTGGGGAACACAATATAACCACAGTGTTGTTTTAGAAAAGGAAAGATATCAAGAAGTAGGAAACAACTGTGTTGAAAGGACATGAGTTAAAATTCTCTGTATTTTTTCTCCCAAACTGAAGTTCTGTCAATAGCCCTAATATTGTAGCGCTTCTCCTTACTTCTACTTTTCCTTCCCCATCACATTTGTAGAATTTTAAATTTGTCAACATTTTACCTTATGTGTTTATGAGACACATGCCATTATAATATTGGGTTTACTACTAAAAATCCTTTATTTTAACAAAACTTAAAAAAAAAATCAACTCCCTGAATAGGGTAATTCCACCTTGTAATGATTCATTTAACATCTGATTTTTTTCCAATGTTATTTGATGGTAAGAAAACATGTTATTTGCCGGGCGGTGGTGGCTCACGCCTTTAATCCCAGCACTCGGGAGGCAGAGCCAGGCGGATCTCTGTGAGTTCGAGGCCAGCCTGGGCTACCAAGTGAGTTCCAGGACAGGCGCAAAGCTACACAGAGAAACCCTGTCTCGAAAAACCAAAAAAAAAAAAAAAAAAAAGGAGGAAAAAAAAAAGAAAACATGTTATTTATGTCTCTAATATTTTCTCATACATTAAAACTCAAAGTGATTAAACCTTTGTACACTTTTGCATAAAAACCTGTTATTCCTAACTAACAGTCAAAGTATTTCTTTGGCAATATCATTAAGTCTCTAAAATTTACCCATTGTAATGTGTCAGGCACTCTTTTTCCATGTTGCTTTTTTTTTTTTTTGGCTTTTCGAGACAGGGTTTCTCTGTGTAGCTTTGCCTTTAATCCCAGCACTCGGGAGGCAGAGCCAGGCGGATCTCTGTGAGTTCGAGGCCAGACTGGACTATCATGTTGCTTTTTAATATGTCTTTCGACCCCATGACTCCCAAAAGAGAGTCAAGCCTCCGTGCATGAACATAGAACCCACACACAGTAAGGACATGACACACATGCTCCCAGCATAGTTAAGTGTTCTATAAACTTCTAGTTTCAGTTTGAGTATGCATTTCATCTTACACCAAAATGTTCCCTACACCTTCTAAATTGTGATCATACATTCTGTAGACTCTACTGTAGGCATTCTGTACAGAGGATGTGATGTGGTTGTCCTGTGTTTCTGATGTCAACAGATGTGCTTTCTTGCATTTTTGTGGCCAACAGCATTTTTAGGAAAAGTTAGACCTCAAGAAGAATTAGATACTCATGTTTGGCTTCAAAATGTATTTCTTGCACACCAAGACACTTTGGGAGTAGAGATAATTAGAGATTATTATATTTTCTAAGAGTTTATGTAAATTTTCCTTAAGACATAGTTCCTTGAAATAAATTTTATAACAGTTCATTCTTCCACAAGATGTGCAGTAAATCATTTATTTCAAAAAGAAATCATGGTAACCTTTACAGTGAGAAGTAATTTGTTTAGTTTTACTGTGAAACATTTTCATTATCACAAAATAAGAGAGAGTTTAGGAGAAATATCAGAAGATAATTCACTGTATACTGGTTCATTTGGATGGTTTTGGGAATTAGGACTTTCCTAGGAATTAACTATTTCAGTATATTTTATATTTGTCTTGATGTTAACCTGAGCATGAGACCTGAACAATGCATCATATCACATCTTGATACCAGTATTCTACCAGAAGTTCATTATGAACTATACTTATGTAAATGTGCTGGTCTCTCTCATACCCTAGCTTTTCTTCTATCCTTCATACAAAAAAATCTGTAATATTTTGTGACTGGTATGTAATTAAAAATGGGTGAATATTTTCTGGAATTACTGTGAGAAAAATGGATGTGAATGGCTTTGTACAATGAAAAACAGTTATTTTACAAAAATTTATATATGATACTGTTCTCTTAAATGTTGAAATACACTTTTGTCAGATGTTAAAAAAAATACTTTCTCAAAGACTAAAGAGAAATTTTGAGGACAACTAAATGATTATCAAAACTGTGAAATAAATATATGATATATTTCTCATTATAATAATTAGGGTAGATATTTTTATGTGAAAAAATGTGCATAATTTTAGCAGTGTATAAAGTTTATAGGACTGTGGATGATATCTACCATCTTTCTCAACTACTTGACACTACATCAAGCCTGAATGTGACACACTGGTATCACAGTTGACTCATATCAACGATACTCAAACTTCTAGATGGTGTCTCTAGACTTCATCACATCTATGAGGCCCTCTTCATCTACTGCATTTTGGCTAACTAATACTTTGTCATTTTGTTGAGTTTTAATTACAATAAATACTTCAGTCTTTATAAATATTACTTCTCAATTAGGTATAACATTTCAGTAGTTACCCTCCAATTTTGCTCTTCATATTAACGAGACAAATATCTTCATTGGTTATTTTATATTTAGTCCATGGTTGTAAATTTTAGAGGAACAATTCAGTAGATTACTGACATTATCGTCATATAACCAATCAATCATCCCTGTTCCTCTATGTTATCTTCTTTTGAGATCATTCAGAAAGCACTGAGTATAAGTTAATTTCTTTTACTTCATTAATTTCTTTGTATTATCATTGAAAGTACTTATTCTGTTTTGCTTTTATTTTGCTTTCAGAAATAACTATTGTTATTTTAACTCTTGTCCTTGGCAAAGGCCCACTTATATCTACTCACAAGGACATTATTTGCATGTTGGAATATTTTATATAATTTAGCTACAGTAGTTTAGAAGCAAAGCTTTCACTACCTTTAGTCTTTTGCTTTGAGCTTTTAAAAACCTTGATTTAAATGATAAGTATTTCTCCTCCTTAAGCTTCTCATATAAACAGAGTTTGAAAAAGGTAGAGTCAACAGACATTGGAGCTTGAAAGTAATTAGTTCATGAAGGATGTGGCCTAGACAGATAATACAGCCCAGAGGCAAATAAATGATAATGCTTGTGAATGAGATTTATAAAACTACAGAATGCTTTTCTCTGTCAGCTCTTACAATGACTGAAGTCTTCTTTGTTTTACACTAGAAATGTATTACAGACAAAAGAACTGGAAACATTAGATTCTGGCTAAGGAAGAATGAACAAACTAAAGAGAGGAGATGAGAGCAGTCTTGCTACAAGATTGTTTGCTGTATCTGTCACTAAAAAAGAAATTAATGAAACTATTTTTATACCTTTTATAAAATAGTTCTTCTTTAATGACATACGTATCTTAAAATTTTATGTATTAAACATGATTAGCTTCTAATTAGAGAAAATTATAAACACTGTAAAAGATAAAAGAGACAAATATTTGAGAAAAGCAAATAATAAACCCAAAGTAGTTCCAGATATGAGACAGATGTTGGAATTATTTCATGAAGGATTTAAGCAACTATGGACAGTAGATTAAGACCTTGATTTTATTTCCTTAAATTGTCAAAGGAATTTGCCATCAATTTTTGGTTCTGGAAGATAAAACTATTATCTCCTAGTATCGGAGGCAAGAAATCTCAAAGTCCATGTGCAACTTGGGAGGAACATTTTGTCCATCACATTGAACCTGTAAAGGGGCCATTCCATCAAACTGTAAAATGAAATGTGTGTGTATGTATATATGATGTGTGTGTGTGTGTGTGTGTGTGCGTGTGTGTGTGTGCGCGCGCGCGTGCGCGCGCACGCACGCGTGCGCATGTGCCTGGAAGGTTAGAATACAAGAATATACAGGTTGAGATCATACAGCAACCTCACATGTCAGTACATGTTTTCCACCTTGTTTGATACAAGGTATCTCTCTTTTCACTTCCATTTACTCCAGGATATTGTGCCTGTGAGATCTGGAGGATTCTTCTATCCCCATCTCTTATCTCCTTGCTGGGATTATAGAAATGCACAACTGTATGCACCTTTATATTTTTTCTGTCAATACAAGCACAGGTGTTCATCTTACATGGCAGATGCTTTATCTACAAACTCATTTACACAACCCCTTTAGCACACCTTTACTTAAGTTATTCTGTGGACTGTTTTGGACCCCTTCATTTGCAGCTCTTTAGAGTCAGCCTCTGCCTTCAACATTATTTGCATGTGTCCAAACTTCAGTCATCTTTCTAGAAGGATACTCAGTGACCTGCTTTAGGTTCTCCTCTCAGCTCCTCTTGATTCACCTAAATTCATTTGTAGTTATAGTTCAGTGAGATTACATCTTGAGATTCTGTGTCTTATGGAGTCAATACAAATTTTTTTGCAAAGACATAACTTAGTCTATAATATTACTAGCAATTGATAGAGCAACTAAGAAAGAATGGTATTAACCATAATTAGGCTTGGTTATATTTTATGTGTGCATGTCTCTTTTTGTATGACAAGAATTCTTTCTGTGTCTCTCACTATATATTGTTAAGCATAAGTATGGATGTAAACTACATATATATATATATATATCATATATATATGATACATATCATGAGAAGAAATTAGAAAAGAAACATAAAAATTATCTCTCTTCATATAGTATATAATTAAACCAAATAAAAAACTCAAAAAAATGTAAGGGATATAATTTAGTAAATTTAATATTGGAAAATACATATAAAAATATAGCATTTTCATATGCAAACACAAAAAAACATGCTCCCATTGAAATGATGAATAAATCATCATCCCAAGTAAAAAGTTCATTATATTAAAGCCTGTATTAAGAGGATAGAGTGGGAAGACACACGAGAGAAAACTACATTAGTATCATGCTTTCATCTGTACAGAAACAAATCATTAAAAAAGAAATACATTCTATACACATACTTCATAACTTAGAAAAAGTGTCTTCCTGGAATCCCACACTGCAGTCTCTAATTGACTCTCAGAATAAATCTCTATGCTCACATGGCTTTCATCCACATGGTGCTAAGAAGAAGTTAAATATAAAGGTAAGCAAGAAACAAGAACCAGCCCCACATAGTGCCATTGTCTCATAAAGACAGAAAATATGCATAGAATTGTGCTTTTAAATAACTGTTATAATAAAGCATTCAATAGTTTGAGTTAGCTAGAATTGTTAATGTACCCACTTATAGAAATATGTAGCCACAACTAGAAATAATATATCTAGACCTCAAGAGAAATATCTTATCTAGTTCTTTATTGCATGCTCTAGATGAATTTATAAGAATAAATTTGGTCATTCACTGAAAATAGAAACCTGGTATCAATAAATGTAACTGAGAAAAAACCAGCCTAAAATAAATCTGGAGAGATAAAGAAACACAGAAATGGTTAATATGACTGAAACAAATTAAAAAATGTAAAAGGACAATTGACCAAGAAAAGAAACTGTGAAAAGGAATAAAACAAAAATGTCGCTGAACAGGAAATTTGAACTTTAACCATGACCTTTAACAACAGCAGAAAAAAGATAATATAAAGTAAGATGTAAAACACTTTTAATGATAATAGCCATTACCGTAAAGACATGATTTGGCATTTAAAACTATTTCTATTCCTTTTCATTGATGTTCATGTTCAGGAAACCTAATTATTGCAACACATCCCCGTGGAGGTACAGACTTTAATTGCCAAAACCTTAGAGCCAGTGTAAGAGATCATTTTCTGTATGTCTAGACCTTCTTATTACAAAGGCACCACTCCTCCTAGAACCGAATTGTATTGCAAAATAAAAATAAAAAAATAATAAAAAGAAGCACAGTGAATCAGAAAATATGTCTTCTGGAATCAGGTTCTAAAACCTGGGTGTCATGCTCATAGTAATATAAGCCACTATGTCATTGTTATCTATGTTTCTACTGGAACAACCCAGTAGATACTTAGATAATTCATAGAATTTATCAGAGACTGTAAGAGAAACAACTAATATTAATTTTCCAACAGATCCATTAGGAACAATAAGCAGAAATACATATTAAGAAGCGCAAAACTGGCTAAAATCAAATAAATATAAATTAATGATTATTTCCCTGGATCAATTTTCTAACAGTGTATCAATCATAGTATAGTCTATATTAGTATTTCACATACTTTACTCCCTTCATAAATTGTCATTTATTTCTAGAAACCTCATAAATATCAGTTTACTGGCTCTTGATTGGTTCAAAAAATATATCTCTAGGTTTCTAACAGAAAGTTAAAAACTTATCTTTTTAGCAATGATCTTCCAAGTGTTCTGTAAGTCAAATAAACTAACCTGATCTATTTTATCAAAAGAATGTATTTTGAGAAATATTGTCATATAAACAATTTTTTGAGCATTTTGTGACCTGAACTAAGATATAATGAATGATTTGATTGTTTTGTTTTATTTAAATGGTGTTTAAGATGTAATTTTATGCCTGAAATAACTACCTAGTAAAAGTATGTGAAAGGACCATGGAAAAATAGATGACTTCTCTTTAACTAGCAAGTAAAGTAAAGTATCTGTTCACTGCATAATTTATTTTCAAAAATTTCATCACATCTCTGTTTAAAATGCGGTTATGATTCCATGGTTTTCTGGGAAATAGAATCATATGTCAAACTTTAATAAAAACTTTTCAATATTTGTTACACAACTTATAAAGCTGAACTATAAAAGTAACTGGCGGTGATCTATTGGCTAAAACCATATGTACAGGGAGTCAGGTTTTATTTCTTTTTTCTTTTTTTTTTTGTAGTGCAGGCATATGTGTATGCTAAGAAAGCATTTTAAGCATCATTAGTGCTGATGCAGGGAACACTGCAGTCATTTGTCATGAGTGGTAGCCTCTTTGATGTAGTTCCACGGGGGTACAGAGAGGCCTTTTTCATCTCTAACAATTTTCCGTCTTACAGAAAAAGCTCAGGATGTTTATTCTTCATTTGTATAAAGAGTTCTATAATCTCAATTCATTTTTCCTCCTGACAAACCAGTATGCTTTCACAGACTGTGGTTTTTAAGCTCATTAATAGCAATGAAGTTACATGGTTCACTCCCATTCTTCCATGGGATGCTGCTCACATCACAGGAAACAATAAAATACGTGAAGCAGAGTATGAAAACATAATGGAATGTTGATGCTTGGGGGTGTTTGAATTAACAGTTTATTATCCTTAATAAGCCAAGGATGGATGATAGGAGACGAACAGGATGAATAAACATTTAGAAACCTCTCTCTTTTTCGTGTGTATGTGTGTGTATGTGTGTGTGTGTGTGTGTGTGTGTGTGTGTGTGTGTGTGTGTACGTGTTTGTGTGTGTGTCCAGTAAGGCACAGACTTATTGGCAACTGGGACAATATCTTCAGCACAGCAGTCTGGATAGCTGCAATATGCTCTATTTGGAGTTTCCTTGGAAGGTCTCCCAGAAGCCACAGATAATGTTGAATGCAGCTGTTGGAGATCATTAACATAAATACATTTGTCCTAGTTGGAAATTTAAAGTCTAGAACTGAAACGTATTTCTGAGTTCAAGTCTTAGATCAAAAGCATTGAAATAAAAAAAATGAATGAAATAATGAAGAACTAAAATGTTTATGTGTAAATTTGGTACAGAAAGTGATTCAGAGGTCATTACGACTGGTTTGTTTCTTAAATAAAGGTAGTATTTCAGATAAAGAAGTAAAGTTTGTAACATTGTTCACCTAAATACAGCATTCTTTCACATTATGAGCCTTAAAGTTATGCTTCTGATTTATAAATCTATATAACTATCTAGAGAGATAAAGATCTATATATTGTATTTTTGAAATAAAATATGTAAAAAACTGGTAACTTTCACAGCTTTGACTAGAATGGCTGTTCTCAAAAGCCAAAGTAAACTTGACTGCTTTCATGGGAAGGGATCCCCACTGTCATGGAGCCCCCTAATGGTTATTAATTAATCAGCAAAGACTGATTTAAAATACTATTTCGTCAGCCAAAAATTTCTGTGTACCCAATACATAAGTCCATGCAAATATTTTCAATGTCTGGACTACTTTCTATGTAGGTTTTCCTTTTGCTGTAAGATGTTAAGTAACTTGTTTCAATCTTCTAAATTCTTGTTTTTAAATTCATATTTAAGAACAACATGAAATTCCTCCATCAGCCTCTGAAGGCTTGCTAAGATAAATCATCAACAACGATTGCACGGAGGAAATATATGCAAGTTTATTAATGAAGAAAAAGGAGAAAAATCACAACATTGGAAATACCACTATAATTATCAACTGTACCAAAATTATTTAGGAATATTTTTATAAGGGAGAAGGCTGGAATCCATCATGAGGTGACTACATAAATTTTAGGAGAGCTCAAAATGCTATGAAATGAAACATCCTGATGAAAAAAATAAAAATTCCAAATAGACTAATGTTGATTGATTGATTGACTAAAGTAGAAGACAATATCATGTTACTAGTGACTGCCCAGGTGTGCTGATTGACACCAATCTATCTTTCTCTTTCATGATGTTCATTAATGAAAAATCCAAAACAGACCAGACTAGAATTGATTACTACCTTCTTGGGCTACTTAGATTTTAAACACAGGCCAACACATTTTGAAAATTCTCTCTCTTATCTTCAAGAGAGAGAAATAAGAAAAGATCAGAAAGACATGCATCTTGAGGCTACTTTTAAGCCTTTAAGTTTAGTATTTGATACTATTCCTAGCTTATATAAAACCTCATTTAGAGTCACAGTTTTTAAGATTCAACATATAAATTGATGACAGTATAAATCACATGACCTACTAAAGTTAAAACATGATTACACTTATTGAAGTTTGTGGTTGTTATTGTTATTCTTTCTTAAGAATGAAATTACTAAAGAAACGGTTATTGTGCAGAACAGAAAATGAGAAGGAAATGATCACAGATAGACAAAATGCTTACAAAAAATAACCTTAAACCTTGTGGTACATTGAACTCTATATTTGTCAATGGGAGTATATGTAAAATTCTGCCACCTATATAATATTTTATTCTTTAAATTGACAATTGGATTAAACGACAAGTCAAATTTTTTTTTGTAATTTTCTTGTGCTTACACAGAACAGAAATGGAAGGGTTTAATTGAAACATAAGCCTGAAAATTTGACAGACATAATTTTTCATTTAATATTTTCAATAGTATATAACTCTCATGGTTTAGATACAATTGAATCAAAGTGTCCAAAATAGACACTATGAGTATGCATTATATTAATGTTTCACTCTAAAGATATTATTATTATACAAACATTTAAATATTAATAAATCCTCAGTTCTTTATTAATATAAAAGACGGTGTTTATAATTTTTCAATATTTGTTCCTTTAATATTTGGAAAGCCATTGTCAATATACTTTCAGTAGTTAACCGTCTCATATTTTAACACTTAATATTTTATCTTAATGCCTTGTCCTTTAATGTTGTGTCAGTGATCTTTTAAAAATATCTTACATTTGTATATTATTTTATGTATTTGCTTTTGATTTTAATTTATATAATTATTTTATTTATATATAGTTACATATATTTGTTCTATCCTTTTTTTTATGTTTTTTGAGACAGGGTTTCACTGTGTAGCTTTGTGCCTTTCCTGGAACTCACTCTGTAGTCCAGGCTGGCCTCGAAATCACAGAGATCTACCTGGCTCTGCCTCCCCAGTGCTGGGATTAAAGATGTGTGCCACCACCTGGCTTGTTCTATCTTTTTATCCTACAGATCCTTTGAATCTATATCACTGCTTCCAGTTTACTATTTCTATGGGATTTCTGAATGTGTGAATGAATGGGCTCTGTTCTGTGGGCCTTCTCATGCGCTCTTTTATTTCCTTTTTTTTCAGCTCAAGTGTTTTAGTTTTTGTTTTATCTTATTTCACTTTAATTTTATTATTTTTATATTACCCAAAAGAAGTCTATCTGTTTTCTAATGAGAGACACAAAAGGCATGGATCTAGGTGTGTAGTGAGGTATGGAGAATCAGAAAGGAGTAGAGGGAGTGTAAATCATCATCAGGATATATTATGTGAGAAAAAAATCTATTTTCAGTAACAGGAAAAGATTTAATGAGCCTGAAACAATTTGAGTGCATTTCACAAGTATTGATAGTTCATTAAATTTTAGATCATCTTCCAATTACAATGCATAATATAATACAGGAGTCAAGTACTTCTTTCATTGAACAAATTAGATTGTAAATTAAGAACATATGGATATGTGATGTCAATGTGAGAAGAATGCCAGGAAACGAGACAATAGTATAATTGACAAAGTATAATTATTGAGGAAACACTTCATGGAAGAATAAGAAACAAACCAACCCATGGACAAGAAATATAACACGAGCCATCTTATTGTTTGAAAGTGAATATAGCCAATGTGTGTGCAACTTGTATGTTGGGTAGGAAAACTGGAAAAAGAAAGATTGCTGGATCTCCTGAGATCTAGACTTGACATACAATGTATTCTAATTTTAAGTTATTAAAATTCACATTATAAGAGTAAGTGAAATAATACCATCACTGTAAAAGAAGTTCTACCAATTTGGGATTTGAAATCCCAAATACCCTTACAGTTACTTTTGTATAAAAAAAGCAAACTAATGAGCCAATGTGAATAAATGAGAAAAGCAGGAGGAAAAGCATATTTCATTTTGTAAATAATATATAAGACTGAGCATAGAATAATACTTAAACTATTTGTGAAATTGGAAGCTATATTTAACATATATTAAAATTTATAGCATAAACATATTTAAAAGTATAGTTCTTTATGAAATAAATTTGATTTTAGACAGTTCAATACAAACTTACCACTCTTACCCCTGACCTCTTTATTATCACTGTCAATATGCTCCTTCCCACAAATCTCTCTCATAATTTGGGCTATTCATTTTTTTTAATAATCTACTGATATTGATCTGGTCTATATGATCATGAATTTGGAGAGATCTGTTTTAGCACAGCAATAAGAACCCAGAGTACAAACTAAAAACAATGGCTATCCCTCTCCCAGATCCTATCAACAGTCAATAGTTCCATGTTAAATGGTAGGATCCCATAATTATATGCCCTCTCTCTTCCTCGGCCTATTGTTAATAGGGCTGTATAGTTTGACTATTAATACACCATGGCAATTATTTTTATAAAAATACTTTCAGTTTGAAAAAGGAGGTGGTAAACATTACATTGATTAAAGAGGGTATCAGATAATTCATGTACATTCTAAATTTTAAACCATCAATTTACCTAGATAACTTTTTGATGCTTGTCTTGTGATAGCTTTGAACAATAGTTTATTAAGGGATGCAAATCTGTGTTTGCACAGTTTTTCTTTTCATTTTGGTTTTGATATCCGTCCTGAAAGGTCTTAGAGCAGTTAGTCATAAAGTAGAATATAAGATACATTGAATACATTTGCCTTATTCCTTCTTTACATTTATAGCTTATTCCTGAATAGCCAAGCTGCATTTAAATATCTCACCTCATCTGCAGACAAATGACAGGGTACTTAAGACCAGGACAGTGAATCATCATGTTGGAATAATTACTAAAGTTAATATGTAGGAAAATGGAAGCTAGAAAATACAAAGAGCAGACAGGTTAGAATTAGGAAAAAAAATATAAGCACTCATTTGAAGGGAATGTGCTGATATCAACTTGTTCAATTTTCCTAATGTAAGTAAAACAATTATAGTAAGAATATTGGATGAAAACATATCTGGACATTTCAGGATTATAAATTAATTATAATTATAATATTACTAATGGAATCTGCAAATGTTTAATCATATATTTATATTAATAAAATTTATAATTTATATATAATTACAAAATTACTAACGAAAATATAGATTTTTGCAATAGAGTTCTGTGGCGATGGGGTTATCAAGTAATGAGTATTTTAAAAATGGTGTTATCTTAACCCAAGTTCCATGTTAAGAACTGTGGCTGTGACAGATTTTCAGGTCATTTATCTGTTGGAAGTATTTTCCAAACCTTTTCAGTGTCATGTAGATTAAAGGATCTGGGATGTAGTTCCTCCCATATTGATAATATTTTGGCAGACAGACCCATGGAGTATAAGTAAAAGGAACTGAAAAAATGGACCGCAGCTACAGAGTATATTATTTGCCATCATTTGCCCAAAAACAGTTTTTTAGACAGAAAGAGTTCTATAGGCATGTTTTGGTTTCTTGTTCATTTGAAAATATTTCTAACAACAATCTCTTGCATATGAAATCTATATTTCTCTATGGAAAATAGTAGTACTGTCTTTCAATCCCATCACTTTACTATTGGTCACAAGATCATCCTCTATTTCATACCACAATTAGAGGCCACCAGGTTTACAAGAGCTCTTATATCAATATCCATCCTCTAAATTTTTAGGATAACTCATAATAAGAAAATCATTTGACCAGTAATTTCTGAGATTTCAGACAAATATTGAATGGATTGATTGTTTTGCGTGTTCAGAGGGTATGTTAGATATATGGAAGATGTTTAGGACAGAGGAAATGTTCAGTTCTTCAGTTGATGATCAGAAGGCCACTAGGAAGGTTACTTGTCCCCTGAATCTCTTTTAAGATCCTCAGCTTAGCCATTCTGACAGGTGTAAGATGGTATCTCAGAGTTGTTTTGATTTGCATTTCCCTGATGACTAAGGATGTTGAGCAATTCCTTAAATGTCTTTCAGCCATTTGAGATTCTTCTGTTGAGAATTCTCTGTTAAGCTCTGTAGCCCATTTTTTAATTGCATTGTTCAGTATTTTGATGTCTAGCTTTTTGAGTTCTTTATATATTTTGGAGATCAGCCCTCTGTCAGATGTGGGGTTGGTGAAGATCTTTTCCCATTCCATAGGCTATCCTTTAGTCATATTGACCATGTCCTCTGCTCTACAAAAGCTTCTCAGTTTCAGGAGGTCCCATTTATTAGTTGTCGCTCTCAGTGTCTGTGCTACTGGTGTTGTATTTAGGAAGTGATCTTCTGTGCCAATTTGTTCCAGACTACTTTCTACTTTCTCTTCTATTAAGTTCAGTGTAAGTGGATTTATGTTGAGATCTTTGATCACTTGGACTTGAGTTTTGTGCATGGCGACAGATATGGATCTATTTGCAGTCTTCTGAATGTTGATATCCAGTTATGTCAGCACCATTTTTGAAGATGCTTTCTTTATTCCATGGTTCAGTTTTGGCTTCTTTGTCAAAAATTATATGTTCATAGGTGTGTGGATTAACGTCAGGGTCTTCAATTTGATTCAATTGGTCCATATGTCAGTTTTTATGCCAGTATCAAGCTCTTTTTTATTAGTATTGTAGAGCTTAAAGTCAAGGATCATGATACCTCCAGAGGTTGCTTTATTATACAGGATTCTTTTAGCTATCCTAGGTTTTTTTTGTTTTTCCATATAAAGTTAAGTAATGTTCTTTTATGGACAGGCTTCTGGAATCCAGTGCCTGTGGTGTGACACCTTGCACAGCCTTGGTGCAGTGGGAAGGGGCTTAGACTTGCCTAGGCTCTGTTTGCTGGGCTCTGCTGACTCCTCATGGGAGACCTTGATTTGGGGGATGTGGGGATGCGGGGTGGCTTGGGAAAGAGGGCTGGGGGGTGGGTGGAGGGAGGAGGGGGTATCTGTGGATAGTATGTGGAGTGAGTAGAAAATTTCTTAATAAAGAAAAATTTAAAAAAAAATCAGTCATTCTAGAACAACTCCCTTCAAAGGGAAGTTTTTAAATAATACTACAAATTATTCAGGAAAATCCCCTATTTGTCCTACTATGAGTTGGCTTTACTATGTTTGGCATGTGTTTTAAAGTTATACTGATGATCTGCTTGAGGGTTTTTTTTTATTTTTATTTTTGGCTTGGAGAGACATTTGTTTTAAATTTTTACAATTTAACCAAAATATTCTTGGTCCATAGAAGAAACTGCCCTGGCCAGAACATCTTTTATTACACTAAGGTCACATATCATATGACTATTCAAATTAGAAACAAAAACTTCTGCTTTTTTGTTTTTGGAAAGCCTTGTAAATGTTATCTCAGGATAAATAAACTTATAGAAATAATAAAAAAAAAGATTAGCGAGTGAGTCTTCACAATATATGTAAAGTCAAAACTACTATGTTCTGATGCTAGCCTTTACGGTCATGCTCAAAGTATATTACTAAGTTCCTCCATGACTTCCTAAAAAGTTCATGTATTTGTTACTTTCTAAGCATTGCAACCAAATACTTAACAAGCAACCTAATGGACAAGCAGCTGATTTTGGCACATAGTTCTGAGTAATTAAGTTCATCATTGTGGGTACGATATGGCAGAGATCATTGTGGATGGAGCACAGTGCTGGGGCTCTCATATCTCATTGGATAAGAAGGCAGAATGCAGAAAACATTAGAACTAAGCTAGTGGTCTCCTTTTCTGTATTTATCCAGCTGAATCCCTCAGCTCACGAGACAGCACTGCCTACATTTTGGGGGAGACAGTCTCTGCTCATTCATTATTCTCTAGAAAGCCACAGACACAACAGTTAAGATGACAGTCTAAATGAACAATCATAGCCTCCAAAGTGATAACTTTGTGCAAATGACCAAGTCCAAAGTCTCTTCTTAGCCTCAAGACAAGTTGAGTTGTGAGCTCCTATAAAAATAGTAAAAGTGGGGCTGGAGAGGTACTTTAGCAGGTGGGAGCACAGTATACTCTTGCAGAGAACTAAAGTTGGTTCCCAGTATGTACAGGCAGCTCACAACCACCTGTGATGCCCACGTCCGTGAGATGGACATGAGTGATTTAACTGCAATGGGACAGTGTTGAATTTACTTGCACATATAGAATCCATGAACTGTGTTGATTTATGAATTGTTTTATGGAACTGATTATGTGAAAATGGAACTACTTACAAACTCTTTTGTGTTAAAAATGGAACTGTTTAAATGGAGAAGCTCTTAATAGGAAGCTTTTTAAAATATTAAGAAAGGGGACCTACGGGAGCCCATAGAGGTTTCCTAGTGAAATAGGAGCTTGTTTATCAGCAGGGCTGCATAAGAGAATGATTAGACCAGAAGCCTGGGTACTAGGTGTTTGGAATGGT